>NW_022196901.1:23408091-23438091 GCF_008632895.1 Mastomys coucha | reverse complement strand
ACCCGAGTAGTCAAAGAACAACCTCCACTGCTATTTCTTTCACACAATTCACCTTGGTTTTTGAAACAGGATCTCTCATTGGCCTGGAACTTATTGAGTAGGCTAAGCTTGCAGCTCCAGAGATTTTTCTGTCTCTGCTTCCTTAGTGCAGGGATCACCTATGCATGCCACCATACCTAGCTTTTTATATGTAAGTTTTAGGCATCAAACTTGGGTCCTCATACTTGCAAGGCAAATATTTTCCTGTCTTAGTCATCTCTCCTACCCCTGTAGACCATTTTGTGGGCTCTCCTGTACCCACACTGTCTTTACCTTGGGTCCTATATGACTCTTTTGCCAATTCAGCCTAAATTCATTCTCTGAGCAAGGTCTTGTGTCCTGCTTCTCTTCAGGCCTATCTAGTGCCACTTGTGACTAGAATATTGCACTGCCCAAATGACTCCTGAGTTTGGTGAGGAAGGATTGGTTTCTGGTGGCAGTTGAGGCACCAGATCCCACACTGTATGGACATGACACCACTGTGTTACTTGGGGCTTCCGCAAACACCTGACACTTGTTTTGTGCTGAAGTTCTGAAGACAGAATGAAGGCCTGTCAGACATCCCAGTTCAATTCACAGACACACAGGCTTCTTTCTGACAGGTTCTGCCAATGGAAGCCAACATAAAAGGAAGACACAGGAGCCACACATGACACCCTTGTATCTCTAACATTTGTAGGAAGACACAGCAGCCACATATACTCCCGATGTCCCCAGATTTGTCACCTCATGGCATTGTCACATCTTTTCTATGACTTTGGAGGGAAGTTAAAGAGAGAAAAAGATTTGGAGTACGTTTTTGTTTGGTTTTGTTTTGTTTGTTTTGTTTTGTTTTAACATAAAGAAAAATGCAGAGGGAAGGAGAAAGTCCTACATGTTAAAAGCAGGACATGGTGCAAAATTGTGTATATGTTTTCAAGAGGGACTTGCCTCTGGTAACATAGGTCCCACAGCCTACACTTTTGTAGCAGTGATCCTCAAAGGCCGGCTCTGCTTAGACAACTCTTCAGGGACGGTTAGCACTTGGCAAGGCTCCAGTGCCAGCAGCTGGTAACGGGGTTGTTCAAGCCTTCTTACCATTCTCCTTTGTGCTATTGTTAAGTAATTCCTCAGACAAGTTCACATGTCCCTTCCTGGTACCTTCCCGTGGCCAACAGTAGACTGGGTTCCTCACTCCCTGACTGTTGGCTAAAACTACCCTTGACTCTAGTCCTTGTGAACTTTTTCAACATGATAGCTTACTCTTTGGGCACACTGGCTACCAAGTCAAAAAGGGAATGTACCAACATACAATCAGCCTGACCTGTGTGACCACGCCCCTGAGGGGAGAGCCCAGAAGCTTTACCATGCTTTATTCCTTTCAGCAAGTCACGAGGTGTTGCAGTAACTCAGAGAAGATATCCACAAAGTGGCCCATGAAGGTGCCTGTGTGAAATACTCTGCTATCATGAACCCTGTGCACTTTGTCCTCTAGGAAGATGGCAGTCCTGTCAGCTCTGCTCTTCAGCAGCTCCTTCTGCGCCCAGCATAGGTGGGTAGCAGCTCTGTCCTACTAGGCTCTTCTGCCCGGAAGCAATTAACACAAGAAAACAAGCCCAGGAGCTTTGGGCAAGCAGGGTACACTCATTCACAATTGGAGGCTTTGCAGGCCTCCAGATGAACGTTGGGGCCTTAGCACCTGGCTGTGTGTTGTGTGCACCCCCATAATCCCTATAAAGCCTTGTATCTTTAATTATGAAGCCACAGAAACTCTTAAAATGGGAGATGAGGTGGAGATAATTAATGACTTCACACACCCACTCATTTGCACCTGAAATCATCGGCCAGCAGTCGCCAAGTGCTCCTGCAGGCTTTAGAAGGCCTGCTCCAGTCACCAAGGGCTCCTGCAGGCTTTAGAAGGCCTGCTCCTCTTGCCCAGGCTAGGAACCTCCTGGCTCCATAGCAGCCCACTTTTCCACCTGTCCCTTGTCTACATGAAGCCTCAGTCCCTGATCTCCCTGGGAAAGGCATTGGAGTGCTTTTGGTGGAACATTGTCAACACTGAGCTGGCAGTCAGAAATATGTCCAGGAGTGGAAGTGAATACATACTGTTGCCATACATAGCTGAGGGTGAAGGTCAAAGGTCAGGGCTTTTCAGAGACCCTCACAACCAGAAAATACCACAAAGATTTTTTTTTACTAGACAGTAACTTGCTTCAGTCATTGGGAGTATTGTTGGTGAAAACTTTAGTTCAATGGTTCTCAACCTTCCTAAAGCTGTGACCCTTTAATGCAGTTGTGGTGGCCCCAACCATAAAATTTTCATTGTTATTTCATAAGTGTAATTTTGTTAGTTATGAATCATAATATAAATATTTGATATGCAGAACCATCTTAGGAGGCCCCTGTGAAAGGGTTGTTTGATCCTACTCATGAGGTTACAACCCATAGGTTGAGAACCAGTGCTCTCTGGCCTCCTTACCTAGGAGAGTATGAGATGGCGTGTGAGACTAGGAGAGTATGAGATGGCGTGTGAGACTAAATGTATTAAGAGGGGTGTGTAAGGAGATGAGTGTGTCTGTGGGAATGTATATCAGTATATATGAGAAGCAGGGTGTGGAGGGCTGTGCATGTGTAAGCCTATGAGTACATAGGGAGTTTGTGTAGTGACTGTGTGTATGTGTGTGAAAATGTGTCTTATGAGTCTATGAAAGAACATGTCTGTGAGTATACAGGGAGTATGTGTGAGTGTGTGTAAGAGGGAGTGTGTGAGGGAGAGGTGTGAGTGTGTGTAAGAGGGAGTGTGTGAGGGAGAGTGTGAGTGTGTGTAAGAGGGAGTGTGAGAGGGAGAGGTGTGAGTGTGTGTAAGAGGGAGTGTGAGAGGGAGAGGTGTGAGGTCTTTAGTGTGGAAAGGAGTTTGTGCATATGCGTCTATAGGAAAGTGTGCCTGGAAGAGTGTACAGGGAAGGGGTATATACGCTGATGAGCTTACAGGAAGGTGAGGGTGTGAGGGAATGTGTCTGTGAAAGAGTGAACAAGGGAGGGGGTGGGGGGGAGAAAAAAAAAGAGTGAACAAGGGAATGCATATATGTGTGACTGAGAGTTGTGAGGGAGTGTGTGTCTGTGAGGCAGTGTAGAAGGGAACATTTATGATTTTACAAGAAAGTATGTGTGTTCATGATAGCAAGTGAATACAGAAGGTAGTATAAGAGAATGAGTGTGTGTCTGAGAGTGTGCAAGGGAGTGGGGTGAAGAGGGGAACAGTATAAAGGAATGTGTGTGGGAAGGAGTGTGTACAGGAAGTGTATGGGCTGGAATAGGGGTGTGTCTAAGAGAGCGAGAGAGGGACAAGTGTATGTGGGGGGGAGGGAGGATATAAATGTAAATATGTGATTAAACAGATTAAACAGCCAGGGCAAGGCAAGTGAGCATGCCACTGCTCCAGTCAAAAACAAATGCTGCAATAGGAGGAAAAGCCCAGCCGAGCCACAGCCCTCCTGCTTAGCCTCCTGAGTGCTATGATTTTTGTCCTACCACATCTAGGTTTTATTTCTCATCTCTAGCTGCTGAGGTGAATGGAGCCTTAAACTTGGTACTTGGAAGTCAAGAAAGTTTGAAGGCCTCACTTGAATAGCAAATGAGCACCTGGTATTTTAGTAACTGTGTTTCTGGGAAGATATGAGGGCCCTGGGCACTTCCTGTGGACTGCTCCTTGACTCTCTGTGGTTGTTCACTGACTAGCCCAGCTATGATCTTCAGACTGTAACTTTTGCGTTTTTAATGTGCCTTGGGTTAAATTCTTCCTCAGACTTTCATTCTGGCTTCAAAAAGTCATATCACAGCTTTCCCAGTTGTCCCTTTCCAATAGTTAAGCTGGCCAGCCATGCTCCTGGGTTTTAAATATAGTATATGTCATGTAGCTTTGTTAGGCTGTGCTGAGCCCAGCACTCTGAATCATCAGGAGCTAGATAGATCCTGCTATCCTTTCACTGCAAGACAGTGGTTCTGAGTACATTACTCCTGGACAGGCAGAGAGGGGTCCCCATGGCAGATCGCATGGTTCTCTGTCTGTTCACATTTGCTATGCTACAAATCAAGATGAGGTATGTGTCAAAGACTGATTCTAGAACCATCTACATGCTCCTAGGGCATACTCACCATGCACTCTGGGCAGGGGAGGTGATGTTGCTCTTGAAGTGGAAGTGAGGTAGAGTCTGTTCATGGCTGCCTTTAAAGCTGGAGCACCAGCTGTGTGCAAGCTAGAGACGATAAGTCTCCCAGGAGAGTCTAGTAATCAGGAAACTCCACATCATAGCCAAGGCTGTTATTTGGACATATTGTTGGGCTTGGGGCCGACTCTTCTCTGGGTGAGCGTTAAAAAGGGTCATTAAAATGGGTGTAGGGGTCAGTGAGGGTTCCATGACCCAGGACTACAGACTGGGAGGTGCTTAGAAGCAAGAATCTCTTGTCTCATAAGAAAGCCCAAAGTCAAGGTGTCACGGAGACGGCTCCTTTGAGGTCTCTCTCCTTGGCTTGAATCTCCTCCCTTTGCTCTTGCATGGGTGGCCTTCTGTGTGTGTCTGGATTCTTCCTGCATCAAAGGTCAATGGTCAGGTTGGATTCAGACCCACCAGCTTCCCTCTTTCCAAATGTGGTTACATCAGCTTTCTGAGAGTTAGGCCTGCAGTATAGAAATTCTGAGTAGGGGTAAGGTTCAGCTCTGCCAGTATCACCAGGATTTGCCAAATTGAGTAATGTTTTACAGGAGGGAGAAGTGGTGATTGTGGAACAGCTAGCAACAGAAGAAAAAAAAAAAGCAGGACGAGCCATCCATGATAGGCCTGGCTGCCTAACAAGCATAGCTATCCCACTCTGAGACAGAACCCCACAGCAGCTAAGGAGGGGCTGAGCCTGGGCCTCTGATAAGGAAGGAAGGTTTCCTTTTGCAACCAAGGCATCTTTCAGAGGAAAGCTTAATAAATAGGTTCAACACAGTTTAATGCCCATTTATGAAAACACACTAAAACAAAAATTAAAGGTAAAACATTTATTATATCAACGTGTAATCTGTTTACCATGGAGACTAATGACAGTCTTCAACCCTGTCATTTTTTAGGCCAAAGTCAATATGAACATTAAAGAGGGTGGAAAATGATCAATCCAGGTGTTTCCTCCCATGGTATGAGCTCGGCAGGACCCATGCTCGGCAGGACTCAAGGTGTTTTGAGAATGCCCCAACTGGGACACCAAGTCTGCTGGATGAGTTAGGTGATTTGAGGAGCCCAGAGAGCTCTCAGATGTGCTAGAACCCTCTTCTGACATGAACATGATTTTAAAATATTGATGTGTGAACATCTTAGAGCTTCAACAACTTTGTAACTCTGAAAAAAAGCATGCATGTCCAGCATATGGATGGAAAGGAGCTATCTACCCTGAGCAAGCCTGAAGCCCTGTCTCTCATGGTGATGTTTTCTCATTTGAAACCTGAAGCTTATTTATCAAATGCAGTTGCTCAAGTACACCCCACATGTGTACCATGTGCTGTGGGTATGTGTACTGCTTACATAGAGTGTATATGCTATCTCATATCTGTGTGTATCACTATATACAATTGCAGAGCCCTTCTGCTAGAAAGACAGGAAGGGGAGAGGGAGAGGAGAGGAGGGAAGGGGAGAGCAAGAGAGGGGAGAGAGGGGGGAGAGAGAGAGAGACAGAGAGAGAGAGAGAGAGACAGACAGACAGACAGACAGACAGACAGACAGACAAACTAGGTTATCTTGGCCTCATTTCTCCCACAACTGAGATGACAGGGATTGAAATGTCAAAGCTTGATCTCAGGAGCTGGTCTCGGTGCACACATCACCTGCCTGTTTTGACAGATTCACACTGTTAATAGTGATTAATAGAGACAGAACAGGATTGCAGTGTCTTGCTTTTACCCAATCCTCTGAAGCTAACGGCCCCAGCACATGACAGGTTTGATGTGTGGCTCACTGAGAATGAACACAGATCCTAATACTGTAGGGGCATGATTTCAGGTCCTGCCTGGTAGCTAAGCAGGCTGCCAATCCCACACTCTGCCTAGGCAGGAGGCAGCTGAGCTGCAGGTTTAGCATTGGAGATGAGTGGAAATAGGATAGAGGAGAGGAAAGAAGTCTACAGGAGAATAATCGGAAACCAGAGGTAGCCAGGAAAGAAACTCTTAAGAACAAGAAAGCAGATGTCAAGAGCAATTGTAAGTCACCTGAATACTGCAAGGGAGAGCAGAGCTGTAGTGCAAATGCTGCTCCAGCAAATCTTCTGGAGACATACATTGGGTACATGTGCCTTTGTAGCCAACCCTTCGGAGTCCCTTGTCCTCCTGTCCACTGCAGAGCCTGCACACTCTGGAGACTGATACATCCTGAGAGCATTGTTTCTTCAGTTGTCTTTACTTCTTCTCACTTGCTGTACACTGATTCATTTCCAGTTAAGGCCATAAAACATAGGCAGAAAGAATCCCAGAACACTGTCGGGTTCCACTGGCCACCCTGAAGAGCATTGTCACAGCAGCTATAACTGGTTATGAAGAAGCCCAGAGGGGCACCACATTCCGGAACTTGGGGTAATGGTGGACCCACCAGATGCCTGGCACAAGTCTTAGAGACACACATGTGTATGCTCAGAAGGATGCTCAAAGCAGAAGCCAAAAGACCTCATCATCCACCACATGAACATCACAAACCTCCAGACCCCCAGTGTCACTAAGAAACAGATAGTACTGACCGCTCTGTGTTCCCAGAAGGACTGAGTTAGGTAAAATACTGTCAGTCTAACTCAGTGTTGCTCAGTACATAGCTACTGAAAGCTGAGGGTTTTAAAAGTCTGATATTATAAAAAAATCAGGCACTACTGAGTTTCCACTAGACTCTGCTTTTCTAGCATGTACCTGAAGTTGGAGAGTATTTATCAAATATGCAAATGATGTAAAATTGGTATATCACATATTTAATTCATTCTCAACAAGATTTTAAGAGCTTTAAAGTTTGCTATGTCTTTATGCACAAATTCTACTTTAAGCAGTTTATATTGAGGGAATAATCAGAGATTCACAAAGTACCTTATGAAACTAAGTGTTTGCTGCACATTGATAAGTGTCTGTAAAAGGAGCAAAGGTGGCCTGTATGTCCAACAGTAAAAGAGGTGAGTTAAAAACATCATGTCTTGTTTCTGGAACAAAACAAGACATTCTGTGATGACTCTTGAGAGAAGAGAAAAACATAGATACCACAGAGTTGAGGGAGCAGTTCTTGTATAATCTATTGAGACTGGAGTTCTCTGGGTTTTACCTTTTGGATTTCCTATTATAAACAGAGGAATGTGCACTGTAGTGGGAAGAGCTAGAGAGAGCTGATATAGCTAGCACTCTGCAACTGGGTTCAAGAATCCTGGTTCTGTAAGAAAGAAAGCAAGGAGAACATAGTTTGTAAAAATTATCTTCCAAGAGATTTGGCTTTACAGCCCATGACTTCAACATGAGTTATCAAGAAGACATATTGTAAAAATTTAAAAGCCTGCTCTTTTTTACTCATTCTGTACAACTGTGTCTGTTGAGGAGTTATTTCAGAGTCTGCCTGGTCTCTGGTCCCACCTTGAGAAAGGCACTAATGGCATTGGCTGTGATGGTGGAGGGGTACCCTAAAAAGGAGACCCATGGAGCATATTAACTTACTTCTCATACTTACAAGATTTTTCTGTGCTTTGTGAAGGACCAAGCATCTTACATAAAACTCCAGTGGGAGGGAAAGTACCATGGGCAGTTTGCTCAGCATCCCAGGAGCAGCTGGTGCCCACCCATCAGGGAGAGGGGCTTGACCGTTCTCCTGAAGGTGTGTGGTTCCTTTCACACCTTTCTCACAGCATCAATTAGTACCTAGACCCCTCATCATCTTTACCACATCAAATAGCTGTCTCCATTATCCCAGCTCACTTGATTCCTGACTTCCCGGTTTAGCCAGTGGCAGCTTGACTACAGATACACGACAGACAAGGGTTGTGTGGAGCCACCAGCACTAGAAACCACATTGAAGGCTCCAATAACCCATGGTCAGATAGCCCTGGGTTAAGCTTGCTTCGAATAAATGATCAAAAAATGCATGTTCTCTTCTTGTTGATAAAATATGTTGTAATGGTAACTATATGCCAATTGTTTATCTTTGTGTCTATATGGTGTGTATATGCGGGGGGGGGGTTGTCATAGGGTATGTGTGAAAGTCAAAGGATATTGGATGCTGGTCCTCTCCTTCCACCGTGTTTGAGACAGTGTCTTTTGTTTGCTATTGTATACTCCAGGCTAGCTGGCCTTATGATTCTGGGGATTTTCTGTTTCCAAATTCCACCTCCCCATAGGAGCAGTGAGATATGGCCACCAAGCAGGTCTGACCATATATGGGTTCTGGATGCCCATACACAGAATACCATGCCTGCCCTGCAAGTGCCTTAGCCACTGAGCCACATCTTCACCCCCTCTTTTTTTCCAGTTTACTCAGTGATGAAGCCACTGGTACCTTAGACCCCACTCAAACAAATGAACTATACTCATGCAGGTAGCCATAATTAAGTGTTGTAGGTCTCATACACAAAAAAACCTACCTACACTGTGAAAGAAGGCAGAGGATTTGAGAAAAGTGGGAAGAAAAAGATAGGAAAGAAGAAAAGATAAAGGGAGAATTTGGCCAAAATATATGTGTGTGTGTGTGTGTGTGTGTGTGTGTGTGTGTGTATGTGTAGAATCATGTATACATACACATAATATATGAAATAATAAAATAATGAATTAATAAATTATTGGTTTTTGTGTCATGCTCCTCCTGACAAAATTAGATAGTAGCCAAGATGGCATCTATTTCACATCTGAATTCAATACCATCAAAACAGGATCATTTTCTAACAAATAAAAACATAAAACTTACAAGTAGCAAGAGACATTGTGGGGCCTCTTGGAAGACTTTATCTTCCCCCCACATCCTCACCCCCATTCTCTTATAATTATATACCTCCATGTTTCAGATCTTCACCCCTAAAGATGACAGCTCAAACTCTGCTCAGTCCTCATTTTCTCCTTCATCCCAAAATATTTGTCCCGCATTTTCAAGGTCCCTTCAGTATTGATTCCTCATGCACTAGCTCTGTGTACCTGAATGCATGCAGCGTTGAATCCTCATCGATTGACTGCAATTTGCTACTCTGCATACTAGGCTAGTTCATCCTGGGGACTTCTGAGGATGCTTCTGTCTTGTGCTCAGATTATAGACATGGCTACCATGTCTGTCTTTAAATGGATTCTTAAAAGTCAAAACCAAGGTCCCATGCTTGCACAGCAAGTGTTTTGTTTATTTTTCACAATTTCATATATGTGTGTATGCATATATGAAATACAAAGCTCATGGGCTGAATAGTGGAGGCTATATAAGCACCAAGTTCATAAGGAACATTCTAATCTCAGTGAGTTCTCTCTCCATATGAAATACCACATAGGAAAGAGCTCAGATGCAGGCATGAGGTCATCAAAGCAGCCAGCCCCTCATCAGATTCTCCTTCCAGGAGGACAGACATTTGTTGGACTTGGAAAGATGGAACTCTAGGGGAGCTTCATTCTGTCTATGGGGTGGGGTACAGGCAGCGTCCCTCTGAGGTCCCACTCTTCTGTTTAAAAGGCTCCCTAGATTGGGAGAAACTCAGAAGGTGATGCAGGGCACATGGTTTATGCAACAGAGCCAGGCAGGGTAGAGCAGCCTCCAGCACCCAGCTTTGAAGCCCTTCTGCAAGGAAAAAATGAATATTCACACTATGAGGAATAAATAAAGACTAAAAATAGCCTTGTGTCAGCTCAGGACATGATTTGCACACCAAATGAGCAAGAAAAGTGTTTGGTGCTTGGAGTGTCTTAGGCCTGAAGTTGGGTTTAGAAGTGAGGACAGTGCACTGTCTGACTGCTTTCTATGTAGCACTGGATGACAAGAATGAGAGATCTTGGACCTGTTCTTATCCAAGCAGCTGGCAGGGGGACTTGTGACCAAAGCCAGGGTTTCTCTCTTACCTGTCTTCAGTGAGCTATGGGTACCATATGGACACGGTCTAGACCACTTGCTCAGGAAGTACTCAGGACGACCCTGAGAGTCATAGACATGATGTCCAGGTAGCTGTGGGATGGCCTAGAAAAAAATGCCTTCCTGCATCTATTTTAGCTTTAATATGAGAATGTTTCTTAGTCTCTGATTTCTCTGTGGGGCTTAACACAAAATTCTATAACTGACACTGTATTTATTGATAGACATTTCTGAAAGGCACAGTTAGCTGAGTGAGAGAGGCCAAGAGGAGTTTTAATGCAGGAGGCTTCTTACTGCATGAAGACTTCTTATTCCATAGCCTAGGGATGAAATAAATAGGAGAATGCTGAAGTATATGGTCTAAGTCAATGACTATACCCTGCTTAAAAGAGAGTGTGATAGCAGAGATTCTCTGGGTGTGGTCCTAGCTCAAGCAGTGATTCAGCAAGTCTCCTTCCTTTCATTTGGCCAGAACCTCAAAGAACACAAAGGGCATTCTCCTGAGAACCATGGTCACTGATCGTCTTTCTCTGTGCTTGGAAAGGGCCCTTGAGTGCAGCAGCAGGATGACCATGCACCCTTGTTTGCTGATCTTCTGTGTGATTCCTCCCTCCATGGCCAATGTATCGCTTCTAGAAAGAGTCATGGTTCTACATGTTGAATTATCATGTAGCTCATATTCTCTCAGGCATCCTACAAGGTCTTTGATTTTAGAGATTTGATTTTTGACACTGGTCAACCAGGTGAGCCACTCCATAGACTCATGCCTTCATATTATATTATTTGAACAAAGTTCTGGGCTGAGTTTTGTTACTAAAACTGAGTCTGATTCTGCTGAGAAAATGATTACTATGAAAAGGAATGAGGGACAAATGAGCATCGCCAACAGTGATAGTAGTGATTGCCCAAACCCACCTCAGAGCTTCATAGACCTGAGAGGAAGGGAGGGGGAGGGAGGGAGGAGGAAGAGAAGGAAGGAGAGGTTTCACATGTATGTGAAGGTCAGTAGTCAACCTTGAGTGTTCTTCCTCAAGAGCAATAGAGTTTGCCACTGGCCTGAAACTTGCCATTTAAGACAGGGTATCTGGCCAGTGAGCCCTGGGAATCTGCATCTCTTTACCTCCCCAGTGCTGAGATTACAGCCATTCCACAGGTGCTCTGTTTGCTGTGGAATTTCACCTGGCTGCACATGAGGATATTTCTGTACCACTTGCCTGTGACTTCTCCCTGCTGACTGCCCATACAGCCACACAGTATAGGAGTCAGAGGCCATGTCAGTGGTCCAGAGGGCAGACTCATCTTAGGCAGGTCTCATCCTCTTAACACTCACAAACTTCAGTACCCATTTCCCACAGCCATACCTTCTCTTAGCATCAACTTCCTTCCTCCCGTATAACAGGAGGGTCAGAGATACAATCTAGAAGGATTGTGTAAGGATTACATAGGGGCAAAGAGGACTTTTACCACCCTACAGAGGCTGACATCACTTTGTTATGATGGAGAAACCCAGTTACCATTCATAATATACCATGGAACAAGCCAATTTTGGTGATGGCTAAAATTGACTATTTCAAGATGGATTAGTTAAGGCTAAATCACTGATAACCTTTTTGCTCCCTTTTAGAGGAGGAAGAACTCACAGTCCTCAATTCCAGGTCACAGTCCATTATTGCAGGGGCAGTCATGATGGCAGGAGCTTGAGACAGCTGGTCACCTCACATCCACAGTCCAGAGCAGAAGAGGATGGTTGCCTGGTTGTACTCACTTCATTTTTTCATTCGTCCAGGACCCACGCCCAAGGAATGGTGCCTTTCACTTTTAGCCTGACTCTTCCCATATGAACTAATATAATTAAAAATAATTTCCCAAAGACATGGCCACAGACAAACCTAATCTAGACAATTCCTCAGTGAGATTCTTTCCAGGCCATTCTGTACTGTGTCAAGATGACACAACTAACTGCTACACTTCCACCTCTTGTCAGCTTGCACAGATATAGCATGTTAGGCCGTAACCGTACATCCTTTGTCCCCCAAGCCTCACATTTAGCTCATAGTATGAGAATATACTCTGTTAAGCTTTAAATGTCCAAAGTCCCTTAACTGTTATATTCCCACTTTAAAAAAGTTATATACTTCTACTATATAATGGCATAGAATAATTATTCTCTTTTTAAAGGAAGGACGAGACTTCAGCAAATAAGCAAATGCACTTCAACAAAATCAGAATAATCAGATAAACAATTCCTGTAGCTCCATGTCCAGTACCAGGCACTGTTGATGGAATCAACTGGGCTCCAAAAGGCATGGGCAGGCTAGTTCCACCAGACCTGCTATCTGAAGCAATACAGTTTCTCTCTTAGCCTTAGGCCAGCTCCGCCTCACCCCACTTCACATCCACTCTTCTTGCCAGACATCCCACAGTCCCAGCATCTCCAATAGCCCAAGAACCCCATTGACACTGTGGCTTCCCTTCATAGCTTCATGCAGTTGTGCCTTGGGGCCCTTTCCATGGCTATCAGCCCTGCTGCACCTCGTCAATCTTGGATCTTTATACCCTCAAAGCCAGGACCACTTGGACAATGCTTATGATGTGGCTACATTCTATTGTTAGGTCAAGAGGTGCCCTGTTCCCTGTGGATCACTGCTTCTGTGTGCTGACCCTAGAGGAACACTTTCCCAGGCAGAACCTACCCTAACCCCAGGAGCTGGGAACTCCCCAAGCTTAGGCTTTTGTACTTTAAAATAAATGTAAATGCACACAACTGTAACCTCTGACAGGTAGGGCTTTGTTCTCTGGACAACTTTCCTATTGCTCCAGTGTGGCACACGCAGTTTCTTTTCAGTGGTGCTCACTTCTTTAACAACTACAGCTGCTTTCTCAACACTGGGCTAAAGGCTTTCCATCTTAAAGTTTCCTCTTCCCAACAATCCAGTCCATCATCTCTCCATTCAGCTTCTCTCAGGTTCAGAGGACCTGGGCAGAATGAAGCTACATTTTTGGCCAGAGTATCACCTGAATGTCACCTAGCCAAGTTCCTGATAGTCTTATTACTAGGAAACATTATGAGCCACACCCTCACTGTTTATCTTTTTCTCAGCACCACTGTCTTCCAAGCTCTGCTACAATAGCTCATTAATTTTTGCTCCCAGAATTCAATGGGCTTGCTAGTCCATTGTACAAATCCTTCTACATTATTCTCACAAAATAGGTCCAAGGCTGAAAAGCTCTGTGGTCAGGGCTATCACAGCAGCAAACCTACTTCTGGTGCAGATTTCAGTCCTAATTGTGTTTCCTGTTGTTGTGATTTTATATATATATATATATATATATATATATATATATATATATATATATATATGTGTGTGTGTGTATATATATATATATATATATATATATATATATATATATATATCTCCCCACAGAAAAGCAACTTGGGAGGGAAAGGTTTACTTTACACACATTTTGAGGTTACAGTCCATGCTTGTGGGAGTCATAACAGTGGGAGGTTCAGATGCTGGTAACATCATATCCACAAACAAGAATAGACAGACAATGTGTGCAGGCCTCTATGTCATGGGTAACTTTTAACTGCATGGTAACTTTTAATTTAACTATACTTAGAGCTGGTATATAAGTTCAGACTCAACCTAGGAAAACTTAGGGTATGATCTAGATTTTTGCTAAATTCCAAATATAAATAAGAAATGTAATAAACTGTCAATATCTACCTTATTTTCAATTATTCAGTTAAGTGTCACT
Source organism: Mastomys coucha (assembly GCF_008632895.1). Lineage (NCBI taxonomy): Eukaryota > Metazoa > Chordata > Mammalia > Rodentia > Muridae > Mastomys > Mastomys coucha. The sequence goes on along the minus strand of NW_022196901.1, from coordinate 23,424,223 downwards.
TCCAACTCAACTTTAGGATTTTTTTTTCTGGCAAAGGATTAGCAATATGTGTGTCATAGGCAAACAAAGCATGTGTATGTTGTATGTTTAGACTTGCTACCTTTTTACATCCTGTCAGCAATTATACTTATCCCTACATTCATAGGGGATGCATTTCAAGAACTCCAGCGCATGCCTGAAATAGCAAATAGAGCCAAACTATTATATATCGATACAATAAAAATACTGGTAACTTAAGCACAGTGAGAGGTTGCCAACAGTGACTACCCATTACAGAACACTGTAAAAAACATGGTATTCCTCTCCCCACATAATTCCCTGGACTGAACAGTGGGGGATGGACTATCAGTATGATTAGATGAACTGAGGTCAGTGACTAGTCATTATGACATAGCTTTTAGGCTGTTACTAACTCTGAGGATGCATCAGCAGGGGGACCACAGAAGCCGCCTTACTGCTTGTGCACAGAAAGTGGAACCATAGTGAGGATTTTCCACTGCACTGCTATCTTAGCTGGTCACTGCGACAGAGGCATATGGAGCATAAGAAGTTGTGTAGGTGCTTCTCCATACAATGCCATCATAATGTGTGCATAGCTCATGTCTAAAGCAACAGGTCTCAAGTAGAAGCAAGCACGAAGCTCTGCCTCACTCTGGAAATTGTACAGGCATGTTAAACTCACAGCAGAGAGCCTGGAGCCTTGGCCAGCGACCTAGTCAAGCCGCTCAGGCTGAGGATGCTCCATGGGTCCACATGGAGACCCTGGGGGAGGTAAGTAGATAGACAGCTTCTTCTCCCTTTGCTGGGCTTGCTCAGCTATTGACAGTGATCATGAAAGAACATGTGGCTTCTTGTCCTCTGTCTGGTGAGCACAGATAGAGCTTGGCTAAGATAAAGCATAGGAGGACACTTGTAATGGAATCATCTGTGAGTCTGTCCTCATTTCTTGATCATGTTGGGCAAAACACGACTCTCAGAAAAGTTTATGCACCATGCGTGGAATAGCTGGAGCCACCAGGAATTCAACTGAGTCAAATACACATGGCTCTGAGGCTGTGAGTTTTGCTACCTTTTAGATATTAGAGATTTCCCATTGTTAACTCATCCTTCCATTCAAAATGCTGCTACCTCACAAACACTGTCACTGAGAATCAGAAAAATGCCAGACTTAACAGACCACTTGGACATCCTAACAAAGAGGAGCAATTGACCTCCATGGTCACCCTTCCTCAACAGAAAGGGCCAGGAAGCCATTACTTTCCTGGGATGCCATCAGCAATATTTCCTAAAGAAAGGGAAAGAACTGAGTCTTTTGGGTGTTTTTGTTCATTTGTTTGTTTTTTTATTTATTTATTTTTTTATTGTGAGTTTGCTTTATTGGATACAACACCACACGATATTTATAGTTATGAAACAATCTTAAGATCACCACCCATGTGTTTCTTACAGCATTACTCTCATGCACTCAATCCATCAATCCACTTTTATTAACATGATAAGTATTTTGAAGCTTGCCAGCAATCCATGATAGTTCATTTCATAAAACTATATGTAGGAAGAAAGAAATATAAGGAAATATAAAGAGGTTTCAGAAAAATATTTCTATATCTAGTCATGTTCTTCCTGGTTTTCTTGGTTGTCAATAGTTGATCATCTTGTGAAGGGCATTGTAACACTTCCATTTATCTGAGATATAAAAGAGCTGGAGAGATGGCTCAGCCGTTAAAGGCTAGGCTCACAACCAAAAATATAAGAACTGAGTCTTAATGTCCTTGGAAACATCCTGGTTATTCACGAGTTAACTGACAGGTCCCATAAATAAATTATGGATGCATTTTTAGAGCACTTTGCTCACAACGAGAATGGCAGAGACTATCACACGGCTGTCAGGTCCCATTAAAGCCAGCAACTTACCATGCTCTGTGGGGAGGACAGACAAACTCTACTGTTTGTCCCGTATTAAAAAATATTTTACTGATTGGCGGATTGGAAAGGAAATACACCCACACCTGTGTTCTCATCTCAAAAGGGCTGCTCTGCTGATGACTGTCCCTCTCACTGTGTGTGCCTCAGTCAGGAACATATTTCATGGACATAAATATCATCCATTAGGGCCTTTAAAAGTGAAGATAATATCATTTTTAATGTGGACTCCATTATGGAAAAAGCTGTCCAGGATGGGGGCTCTGTCTCTGCACCATCTGCTCATCTTGGCTGGATCCTCTGCTGCTCCTAATGCAGAGGGTGGCCCCACCCCTTGGAGCCCTAACCTTCAGGTCCCTCACTGTGGGAGCCAGGCTATGTGTTTGGGCAATTGCGCAAAGGAAGTGATTTAGGACATTACAGGCCAAGAAGAGGAAGGAAAAATCAATACCTATCTCCATCAGATGGAAGCCTTGTCACTAAGGCTGAGCAGTAGACTGCTTTCCCCTGGCCTTCCACCTCTCTATTGTGAGTCCTTCACAGCCCAGTCAGACCAGCATGCAACTTGGGCTTAAGTGAGCGGAACCTCAAAGAACACAGACTACCCCCAGAATCTCTGATGCTCAGAGCCACATACTCCTTTGCATCTTTCATGCCCCATTTGGTTCTAGCATATGTTTGCAAATTCATCACTATTCACCCATCACCCACTGTGTACCCAGCACCCAGCACCCCCTGTGTACCAGCCATTAGTGCTCTCCATCCTCCATTTCATCCTACTCCAAGCCAAAGCTTTGATATTAGTAATTGTACTTTCCTCCAGCTATCTTCCATTGCATGTATCAACTGACTTGGGATAGGAATAAGTTTTTAAGACACTCAAAAGGAGATGAAATTTTAATGTGTCTTTCACAGCCTATAACCCTTTCACCTGTCTTCCATTGTACAACAGATTTTGTGGGGTCTTGAACTTTCCTCTCAAAGCCACTCTGGGGAAAGCTATCCTGAATAGCACAACATCGGCCCTAGGTGGAAACAAAAGGAAACAATCTTACCAACGGTTATTTAGGTCAGAGGGATCTGTTGGAGTTTGAGAGTCTGGGCATTGCCTGGTAAAGGTCAAGAATTGATTGTATAAACCATTGACTGCATCAATACCATGAGAGTCCTCTGGGAACTTGGAAGGGTGGCTCAGTTGGTTGAGTCCTTGGTTGGCTAACATGAAGTCCTGGTTCAACTCTTTACTTAACTTAAACTGGGTGTTGGTGCACACCTGTAAATTCATCACTCTTGGAGGTGGAGCAGGAGGATCAGAATTTCAAGCTCATTCTTGGCTACAAAGCAAGACTGAGGGAGACCCATCTGCACTATCTGAGACCTTATCTCAAAAGAATAACAAAGAAAAAACTGGAAGAGTCTGACAACAAATATTGGGTGTCAGAGTCCCAAATGTCTACTTACTGTGTCTTCAGCTGGCAAGAGCAATGGCTTGATTCAAAGGATGGGGGGAGGAGCATAGGTCAGAACCTCCCAAACCAGATGTGATATCTACACACAAAGTCAGAAAAACACCCACAACATGGGCAACAGAATCTGGAAGTCTAGCTCAAGGACTCAGAAGGTGAGCTGGGGACCCCCCTTTTCATGTGGCTTCTTTTCTGTGGAATTCTCTTCCACAGAAAGCAAGAGGATTGGCTCCAAGAACATAGAGACAGTGATCAGAAGCAGAAAATTTGATTTCTCCTTTGATTTGGGCCTTTCTCCAGAGATAAGGTATCTCCCAAGGGCAGTTTCCTTTAGGTACAGGCCAAAGCAGAGAAAGGGGGATCTTTTATATATGGCCTTTTGTTGGCCTAGAGGTAAAAGTGCAGAGATTCCTGTTCATGTCTTGGGGGTCCTGGAAAATCTTATTGACCTTGTTGAGGCTCCTTTAGTAGTTAACCCCAAAAGTGCCTCACCGGAAGACAATAGGGGGCCTGGGAATGTATTCGGGTTAAAAGGCTTCCCACAGGTGCCTTGCTAATCATTGGGACTTACCGAGGCTTCCTGGGACAACCAAGAATTAAGGTCACTTGTGAGCTGTCTATCAGTAAAGCTCTGAAATTAAAGGTCAGTTCCTTTGATGGATATGATTGCTATCACCTCTCTCCATGGATGATGGTAACTGGTGTTAGGCTTGGATTCTGAGAGCTACAGAAGCAGATTTTAACTGGTTAAAAAGTAGAGAAAATAAAAATATGCAGTCCAAAAGAAAGACAAATGCAGGCCACTTCAGCAGCCACTCACGGAATGCTTGTCTCAATGGTACTGTTGGTCAGAGCTGTATTCTGTTCCTGTGCAAGTAACTCCCAAGTTCACAGGAGAGAGACACACTCTCTGTCTCTGCCTGGAAGAATACCTGGGAAACCTATGTGCAGTCACACATACAATCCATGCTTGGCCCCAAACACACAGCACATGCTTTGTGATGCTGTCCACAGAGCAGCACAGCTTTGCCTCTGATGCAGAAAATGTTTTCATATTCTGACTCCTGGGGAAAATGCCCCCAATTCACATTACAACTGCCTTACCGCATCTGATGGGTGGGGTCTCAGATATGGGTCTGGTCTCTCTGGTTGATGGCATTTCGCCAAACTCCAGCACAATCCTGCTGTAATCTGTGGTGACCTCTGGGGTTCATGGCATTTTTTGACAGCACTGGCACACAATATGTTTTTAATAGAAAACAGAAAGAGGAACCACCATTCTCACTGTGTGAACAAAGACCCCAGCCAGCCCCACAGCTACAGTGGGGTTGCCTGGCGCATGCATCCTCCTCCCTTCACTTTGCTTGACCATTTCTGCATGCCTGCCTTGGTGGTGGCCCCACATTGGTGCTAGTACTTCCATCTTTAGAAGGCAATGGTGTTTCTCCATTCCTTGAACATGTTAGGATGATGGAAACTTCCAGAGAACCCCACATTCCACTCCATACCCTACTTATATTTCCAAATGCAATTATTATTTGTCTTTTCTCATCAGTGAACTCATCACCCTTGTCACCTCTGGTCATATCCATGGTTCAGTGGCAGAGCCGAATTCGCTAGGTATGCATCATAGAGCCTGAGACAAAACTCCTCTCTGGGACTCTGAACCCTTCAGAAACTAGAGGCTTACTTGTAGGAACAAGAAGAAAAGGTACATTTTCCAGAAAATTTAACCCTACAGTTACCACCTCATCTTTTACCATTGTGGCTCATGTAACCAGAAATAGTCTAGAGGAGAGTTTCTGAGGCAGAATAACACTATAAGGGGTGTTATTCTGGATGGAGTAGCCCCATTGTTTCCCAGATCTTTTCAATGCAGATCTGATCTCCATGATTCTCATGAAGTTATTCCTAAAGGAGAGTCCCCAGTCACTGACTGGAGAACTCTATGTATTTCTGGACATATGTTCATGCCCAAGGTGCTGTGGGCAGTAAGTGGGGTACATTTTCTTTAAGGTCCTAGATGACTCTTGGAGCAAAGCCTCTAAGTTGGCTGTCTTTGGAGTCAGGCTATCCTCCATCCTGATGACAATGCAGATCATCAAGGTGGGGGCAGCCACGTGTATGTGGTAATGAACACTCGTAGGATACAGGTTCCCACCACGCCAGGAGTTTCTAAGAGAAACATGGCAAATGCAAGGGATTAGTCAGCTTGCCCCCTGGCTCCATGGAGCCCTAAAGGCTGCTCTAGAGACCAGCAATGTGCCACCAGAGTGACAGCAGGCTCTAGGAATTCTCTTCCCTTTCAAGGCCACATTCATGTAGGAAGGATTTTGATATCAATTTTACTACTTCAAAATAGTGGTCAGTATATCTACTTCAACCTGCAGGGTCTCCTCCCTCAGCTTTCCTAGCACAGGAAAACCTGAACAAAGAAAGACAATTTGCAAACACTACTGGCCTTCAGGGAGTGAATTTAGAGGTCATAACGAAGTCAGACTGTAGGGTGGTCACCTACTGCACTTGTCTGATTTGGTTAGGCCTTCCTCTTTCTGACTGCAACAGTAATCCACTTGCAAGACACTAAGCCGAAACCCACATAAGTGTGCGTTTGGAGGACAGTGGGCAAGGAGCCCTTCCTCTCTAGTGCTGTGAACTTCCTACCACATAACCACAAGTGGAAGGCCACATAGTAGTCACCCTAGAGGCCACAGGCGTCCAGTCCTGAAAGGGTGGCTATCTCTGTGCGGGCCTCTGCCTTAACTCAAACCATTACCTTGTATTTAAGAAATAAAAGTAGACAGAACAAAAAGCTCTAAGATACGTTGAAAATGAACACTTAAGTTGAGGGACTCATGTTAGGGGAAATGTTTGCTCAGGGCAAACTAATTGGGGTGGAGAGGTGGGTCTATCAGAAATCGTCCAATGTTGCTTCTTCTCTCTGGCTTATGGGATTGTGTGGTCCAACACAATGAACGTATCACTGTGTCAGTAACCCTCCGTTTCCAAAGCTCATACAAAACCAGAGCCAATGGCCACACAACATGTATGTCTTTTATTTAACAAATATCGATATATATCCATGTACTTAATGTTTTAGAAACAGATTCTCATGCAAGTGTGTCACAAGCTTTATAGTATTATCCCTCACATCTCCCCTTTCTCCCTCCACATTCTCTTTGGTCCCCTGTCAGTTTTGCTTCTACTTTTGTGACATTTATACATAACTATGTTTAGGTGTTTATACATGGTCTAGTAGCCACAAATGAGGGAGAATACGGTATCTGTTGCTCCGAGCCCCAGGCTTCATGCGATGATCTCTAGCTGCATTCACACCTGCTTGGTGACCTAGAAGACTGGGCTGGCCTGGAGATTGTTTTGTTTCCTGTTCACCTGAACCCTTCATTGACACCTTAGAAAATCATTTTCTGCTGACCTCTTTATCTTCTGAGGATTTACATGACTCTTTATTAGTTTTTATCTGTGTAGTATTCAGAAGATTGGGGACAATTTAAAATATGTCCTAGAAGGATTGGGAAGCAGGGACTTCCCATTGCACACCAAAGAGGCTCATCAGGGGCCTCCAGAGAACCAGGGAGTTATGCTCTTATGTGGGTACTGCTTAGAAATGCAAGGGGGGACTCCTAGCAGCAGAGAAGGTAATGTGAACTGACAGACCAGGCAGTTAACATACATGGCTCATTCTACTGGGAGACCCACTCAGGGTTGAATTCCACATGGATTGAGGCAACTTGCAGAAACACTGGGCTGCTCTGCTGCAAAGGACTTCTAAGGTCAGGACATATTAGGCAGATTAGCGCTTATGTAGCATAGGCATTGCCTTTCAGGCGCTTATGTAGCATAGGCATTGCCTTTCGTTCAGCCTTGCATGTGCCAAGGTGTGTTTGTGGGCTCAGCCATTGGAAAAGAGTTGTGCTCTTTGTTTAATGCCAGATGTGGGGCTGGTATAGGTACAGTAGTAGGCAGTATCCTTGTGCTTGAGTGGTGGGTGGGCTCTGGTGCCTGAGATGGTACAGTGGCAGTACCTGGTGCTTGGGTGGAGGCTGGACTTTGGATCCCTAGGTTGAGGTCCTAGGTTGGTGACCTAACCTAGTCTTAGGAAGCTCTGACTTAGGTATTTTCCACTTTATAGGCTTCCTGCATTTCCGCTGTTTCTATAAATGAGGTTTCTGGAAAACAACCATGTTTGGTTATTTGTATAGACACCAGACTTGAGCTTCCTAGAGAGATACAAGCTTCTAGGTTTGAATCTAGAACATTGAAGGATGGGATAAGTATTAGAATAAATTTATCTGTGAGATCCTAGGTACGAAGATGGTAAAGAACCTTTCAAATCTGTAGGTCAGAGACCAGGAATGCACTCATGATGTCCAGCCCTGGTGTGAGACTATCTGGATAGACCAAATGGCCTTAGATAGGCTGTTCCTTCTCCAAGCATGAAAGTAACTGAATCCTGTTGGCCTCTGGAAGCTTGTCCAGTGTACCATGGGAACCTGTTCAACCAGTCTATGTGGATCCAGGACCTGAGAGAGGGCCCTTACTTCCTTAAATCACTCACTAACCCAGAGAAAAGAAATCAAGAAATGACCACAAGTAAGGTAGGACTCTGTTGAAGACACTTCCTGTAGGAAATGCTGGGGTTTGATTATGGCTTAGTACTTCTGTAGGCAAACTTGTGCTAAAACATCTGGTCTGAGAACCTAAAGACCTACTTGTCACCAAACAGCCTTCTTTGCCTAGCATTGTCTTGCCTGTGTGTTTAGGCTCTGGGTCTAAAAGATGCTGTCCTAGCCTGACTTATACTTCAGATATGTAGCTTCCCACAGGCAGCTCCATAGGTCTCAGCAAACCAAGAAGCGTTTTTAATCCTAGGGATCAAATCGGGAGACATTGAGGGGCATCTCACAGGCGGTGGGAAGACTAGAAGTGATGTTTTTCTTTCATGTGTGAAGGGTAAACGATGCTGTGTGTCTCCCTTCCTGAGATGTTAGCAAAAGAGCCAGAGCCCCAAGAGTTTCACAGGGGAAAATAAAGACACAATTACAGACAGCCATAATCCCCATAAACAGTGATTTGATAAAATTACCAAGATATACAGATTGTCAACCCACCAGACTATTAAAGGCCTAGGATTTTGAATCAGACAATGGGACAGATTCAGACCATGAGGTAAATAGAAACGGTCATTTTCCTTCACACCAGCACATAAAGCAGCAAGTACATGGCACCAGTGAGGCAGACTAATGAAAGCCATTCATTAAGGAAACATCCTTTATCAGGAGGCATGAAGAGGTGCACAGGGCACAGCCTCCTGAAGAGATGGCTTGCCCCTAGTAGGTCCTGACAGAGGACACAGGATCCAGGTGATACAGAGCCTTTGTATGAGCAGGGATCAGAGGAAGTGGGATAGCCTGAAGTCATAGGACATCTGCTATGAGCAGGGCTGTGTCTGGTAGTTGTAAAAATTTCTTCCCTGGGACATAGAATCAAAGGCCTGCTCCCACCTCTTTCAGTGCCAACAGCAAACCCAAGCATGCTCTTACTACATTTCATTCTGGGAAACCAATGTGTTCACAGGGCTTGCTTATGGATTGTGGGTAAGGGGTTAACAGGCAAGAGTGTGGAGCATCCAAGTAGCCATGGATGATGGCTTCCCATGGCTGCATCGTTACTCTTCTCCAGCCTGTATGCTCTATTCCATCTCCAAATCCACTGAGGCCATGAGAAATTAGGGCAGAATTGCATATGGATGTCTGGGAAGAGTGCTGGAACTTCAAGTGAGCATTCAATGACCCTTCCTCCCTCCTCCTTCTGTGAGAAAATATCAATAGTCAGCAAGCCCAGTTCTGATATCTTTTGAAAAACAAAAATGAGAGGGAGAGAAAGAAAGAGAGAAAGAAAGGAAGAGAGAGAGAGAAAGAGAGAGAGAGAGAATAAGGAAAGAGAAAGAGGATGAGAAAGAGAAAGAGGAAGAGGAAGGGGAAGAAGAAGAGGAAGAGGAAGAAGAAGAGAAGAGGGAGGAGTGTTTACTATCAAAGTCTGACCTGGATTTCTATCTCCTGGTAATCCTGACTCTGCCTCCTGTTTGATTTATGGTTCTAAGCAGAGGACAATAACCAGCTCACAGCTGCAGGGTTCTTCCTTGCACTAATTCATGTGAGTAATTTGGTGGCTAGACCACCATGCTGCTGTTTCTCACACATTCCCAGGAGCCACACACAATCCTGTCATTGACACCTTTGCTGCAGTGATTCATAAATCAATGTGACTTGTCTTAAAGTGGACAGACTGATCAGAGTCTAGCCTTCTGTCTCCAGAGAACAAGGAGGCTTTTCAGAAGTTCAGGATGGGATAGACTGAAATAAATTCATCTGTGAGACCCTTACCTAGTACAAAGGCAGTAAAGAACCTTTAGCTCTTCCAGAACAGAGGCCATGGAAGACCAGCTCTGGGTGAAAGACTATCTGGGGCTATCTCTTTTCCATGCATGAAAGTAACTACCCTGTTGGCCTCTGTCATGATGATTCTCATGATGATGGTGATGGTGATGATGATGATTTTTTTCTCTATCCTTTCTTTTCACAAAGCTCCAAACATCCTCATTGGAATCTGTGCTGGTTTTACTAGGATTTGAGGTGGAGAAATTGGATCTGTGTGTAAAGAGATCAGAACAGACCAGGCTTATGATGTACACTGGCTATACCATCCCCCTGGAAGTCCAGGTTGTGTTCAGAGAGCAGGTATCCCTTTCTTGGGAGGTGTCTACACACCTCTGGGCCTCTCAGAGGATGGGCTGAATGAGCAGATTTCGGGTATAAGGTGTTTGTGGCCTGCCTCACACCAAGGCCACGTGAGTCCTGAGAATGATTCGGTGACTCAGACTGGTTCATAAGAGCCCATAGCCAGGTACTCAGAAGCAGGCTACAAATGGTTACCACTCCACAGGTCATTACTGGCTTTGAGGTGTGCTGTAGGAAGCCACTGTCTGAGACTCACCATTCCTGGCTCCAGTGGCAGAGCATGCTTTGTTCAGAAGGGCTTGATTTGATCCAGGCAAGGTCCATGTAAAAACAAGTCATATAATAACAGGCCTCTGCTTTCTTTCTCAGATATCAGCGGCTCTTTAAGGCAGCTTCCTGAAGGTGTTAACTCAGGGATGAAAGGTGAGGGGAAGATACAGCCTTTCATCTTCCCTCTCTGGAGGCTCTACATGCCCACTGTGAATTAATATGCCCTTGTTTGTAACAAACACCTTCTGGAGGCAACCCCACAGGAAGGATTTAGCTCTGTGTTTCAGGATCTGCAGTTCTCAAGGACAAACCAACACAGTGCCGCCATTGAGTCTGTGTGGATTCTTGGGCCCCTCGACATCCGCTGGCCACATACAGTTAATTAAAGCCATCTTCCTAAGTGATCTGGATGGTTGGAGTAGGCACATTATTCTGTTCTAGTATGGTGACTGGATCCTGACGCCTGCAGAACTCTTCTCATGGTAGGTTGCCTTTGAATGTTTTGTCCTTGATTACCCATTCCACACACTGTTCTGGATCTGCTTCCCACAAATAAAAGCTTTCCCGAACCGTCTTTGTCCCCAGAGATTTGCTGTCTTGGTTTTGATTTTTCTGGAAGGTTTGAAGAAATTCTCCTCTTAACCATTTTGGGTTAGTTAAAAGAAAAACCACCATTTTCTATTTATAACTCTTTTCCTCACCACATATCAAAATATGCCTGAACAAATAAATGTCACCACAGAACAATTTGCCAGCTGCTGAATGGAGCATTGATGACTCTAAAAGCTCCTCTGGTGACTTGGCAACTCCACGGCAGAGGACATTGCCCCCAGACCCAGCAACCCACTCTTGTACCCCCATCTCCAAGGCTGCTGGAGAGACTGACCAGCCTTCAAGGAATCTTTTGTCTTTCCCTTCACAGGGTCCTAACTCAGGACACCACTTCCACACCCCAGATCTGGATGGTGCATCAAAACAGCGTGGTTTTTTTTTTTTTTTATTTGTTCGTTTTAAGCAGACTGGCTGGGGAGTTTCATGAAAGGCTGGAGAGGGGCTCTGAGGATGAATTCTATCCATTTGATATTGAGGTGACCTGCACATGAAACCCCCCAACTGGAGTGACAGGGCATGCCTTTAACACTAATGTACAAAGGTAAAAAACCATAATATCGATGGGGACACAATTCCCTACAAGCAAGCCCAAGTGGGTGACTGACTGTGCCAAGCTTCCCATGATCCTCTCTGCACCAACAAAAGGGAGGAGGAAGAATCAGCAACCCACAGAGAATTGTCAAGGGCAAGTCTAGGGTCTTGTAAAAGCTATGTGAGAGGAGAGAGTAAGAGGCCATCAGCCTGACAGCCCATGTCACCCCAGCTAGGCTCATGCAAGGAAAGTTAGGGAAAATCACATGATCGTGGCTCAGGACAGCTTGCCAGCTGTATAACTTCACTGATTTTATAAGTCAGCAGACACTTGTTACAGGTTTCACTCTGCTATCCACAAGGTACCAAGATGAAAACATTCCCCCAAATGACATCAGTTCTCTGTATCACCAACAGAGGGACAAGGACAGCAGTGCCTGCCCACCAAGAGCACAGCAGTCCAGAGAGGAGAGTCACACCTGCACACCACAACCTTGTGAAGATGAATTTGTCTTTAACAAGTCAGGGAATCGGGTTCCTAGGGACTTCTGTCATGAAACAGCTGGGCACAAGGCTGAGGTGCCCTGGGTTCTGAAGAGTTACCAGGCATCCTTAGCAGGTAAGCATTCTTGGAAGCTGGGGCCTTTGAAGTACCTTCTGAAGTTGGCCCATTCTGCAGCTAACAGGGTTTCTGGCTTGGGGTTGTGGGGTTCTGAGGTTGAGGTCAAGTGCAGTGTGCTCTGGACACCTTTCCAAGGATGGGATTCGCAAAGCCCAGATGGCTCAGGAATTTCCGTCATCCCTGGGCTCTTGGGACCATCCACCAGGAGACTATCTCGGAGCTTGAGAGCAAGCTCCAGATCAGAAGTGTTGGAAAACAGATAAGGGAGAAGGTAATGGCCCTTCCAGGCCTCAGGGACCTGGAGCTGAATCTCTTTCTCACCATGACTGGAAGTGGGTTATAAAAAAATACCCAAGGTGAGCACGTGTGAGCAGCCACCTTCTGGAGTCAGTCTGGCATTGAATGAGGCCGGAAGGTTCTTTCAGACAGTACCCCAGCAGCTGAGCACCATGGGGCAGTTGTAGGGTTGGGTAAGGAGTACTTGCCCCACCTCATTGTGGGTCCTGAGACACTGCCACTCTTCCCCATTCATTTTTACTTCTTTCCTCTTTCAGAACTCCCTCTTATTGTTTCTCTGTTTGTCTACACTCACGTTTTTCCAACTGGCAACACATCTCCTCCAATGTTCTCAACATTCCTGGGACAGGTGTCCTGTGCCCTGTTCAGTAAATGCAGTATCTGCACATGTACACCTGGAAGGACATCTGATCACTAGACTCCTGACCCTTCTACTAGAGCTAAGACCTGGTCCTTCAGGAGCAAGCCTAGTGTAGAAGCTTCTCAGGCAGGGGTAGGACTTGGCTAGAGCCAGACACTGCTACCCTAGCAGAATAGATGGCACTGCAGCCATGGAAGCGTGACTGACAGCTGTGTTTAATAGGTCACAATATGATAAACCCAGCTTTATCTTCATAGATCACATTATGTATACATAGATTCTGTGAAGCACAGGGAACTCAGCAAAGCACCCCAGGGAGGCTAAGAGCTGATCACCATAAACCTACTGTCAATAACAGGAATGAAACACAAGCTTAAGTGGTAGCTTGTGCCAGAAAACAACAACAACAACAACAAAACCCTGTCTAAATAACACAGGGTAAGTTCCAAAAGACTCCCTTTGTGATCTTTGCTGCCACTGTCTCCCACTGCAGCATTTGACCAGCAGGCATAATTGGAGCACTTATCCCATTGATGGTCTTTAAAGAAGGGGGCTTCCTTTGAGTCTGCCCAAGATGGAGCAGAGGCTGCCAGCATGGTTGGGATGGCCAGAGCCTCCCTGAGGTACACTAAGGCTTTGCCAACAGATGTGCTGCGTGTGGTGGTGGCTGGTGGAGAAGACCTCACTGTAGAGGCCACAGCCACTGCGTTTACCTCAGGCTGAACCTCAGAGCCTCCTGAAGAGTGTGCTTCATCTGCTCTCAGAGTATAAGGGACTCCTCGCTGCACAAATGTCAACATGCCTGGTGTGGTGTTCACACTCTCCTCCCTGTGCTTGGAGATTGGAAAGTTAAATTTCCAGAATCGTGGCTGTGGCTGATCATTCCTGCAGGATACAGCAGTGTTGGGTCAAATTTAAAGTCTATTTAACTCATACAGCTGGCAAAGCACTTAGGGTTTGTAATCTTGTGCTAGTATATTCCTAAACTATATCCTACATCTGAAGGTGGACACTCCATGTTCCAAATTCCACCAAGGTCCACATGTTGTAAAAGATGGTTACATGGAACAACATTCAGAGAACATAAAAACTGCTGGAGGAACTAGCTTGGTTAGTAGTGAGGGTATACACGTAAACAGTATTGCTAAAAATCTCATGGCACAGAGAGCCAGCCTGTAATCCCTGGTGCATAGAGTAGGCCACAAGCCAGAGGATGTGGTGACCATGAGCAATGTGAGAAGCAAAATGATGCTCTAACCAGGGCCGAGCATCCATTCATCCAACACAAACTTCCCAGAGCCTCATAGTTTGTGCCAAATAGCTGCAAAGCCCACAAAAGGCAGGACTTTTAAGGGCCACATTTGTAACAGCACTGTAAACCTTTTCACTGTCCCTGTGACATGGTATTCTTCATGGTCTCCCCCAGCAGGTCTTGAAGGTTAGGGGGAGAAATGGTATGTGAAAGTCTGGGGCTCGGAGCAATAGTGGGACCTTAATTTTACCTTTGGTGATGGGGCTGCCTGTGAAATCATTTGAAGAAAAAGGCAGTTCAGAGAAAAAGAGGAAGACCAACAGCAAAGGAGTGTAGGAGAGGGCTTGGGGATGGAGAGGGCAGGAGAGTCTGAAGATGAGGGCCGCTGATGCTGGACTGAGATGATAGCTGCCTCAGTTCCCTTCGCTGATGGGTGGTACAGGTGATGGTGTGAACCTCAGAGGCCTTGCTAAGCCTCTGAGCATTAATGCTGCTGTGCTGTGAGTAACACAGGCATGGTCCTATGTGGAAAGATTAACTGGTGTTTCTTTCTTTTTTTTTTTAAAAAAAAACTTTTATTGCATTATGATGAGAAAAGTTACATGATTTCAATTTATCTGAATTTGTTAACATGGTGTTTATTTCTAGAAGTGGTGAATCCTAGTGTCATTGACTTTGGTGAACTCTGCTGCTGAAAGTCGATCCTAGAACACTCACCAGTTTCTCCTATGGGAAACCATTGTCTACAGCAGGGGACAGCTTCTCCTATGGAAACCATTGTCTACAGCAGGGGACAGCTTCTTCTATGGGAAACCATTGTCTACAGCAGGGGACAGCTTCTCCTATGGGAAACCATTGTCTATCGCAGGGGATCCTCATGATTTCTGTGGCTGGGGAGGGACCAAACTCCTATTCCAGACTGTAAGCAGGTTTCAGATGTGGGGTGTGTGACAGCACATGTGTCCACCTGGTGTTTGTGTTGTATGTATCTATAACAGCGTACATGTATATATAGTGTGTATGCAATATGTGTTTGCCATGGATGTATGATGTTTGTATGTTAACAGTGCATGTGTACATATAGTGTGCACACAGCATATATTTGCCATGGTATGTGATGTTAATGTGCATATCAGAGTACATATATGTTTTGTGAGTGGATGTACATGTGTGTGTGTGCATGTGTGTGGGTGTAGTACATGTGTGATATATTCGTAGAACAGTTCATGTGTGGGATGTGAGGTGTAAGTACATGCAATAGTTGTTTTGCAATGTGTTTAGAGTACATGTATAGTGTGTACATAGAGAGTGCATATGGGGGGTGAGGTGAGAAGTATATAAATTAGTGCCTGTACAATGTGTGTGTTCAGTGCATATGTGTGCCATGTGTCTGGGAAGGGTATGTGTAGTGTGTGTATGTGTGTGTGTGAGAGAGACAGAGACAGAAAGAGAGACAGACAGGGAGAGACAGACACAGAAAGAGAGACAGACAGGGAGAGACAGACACAGAAAGAGAGACAGACAGGGAGAGACAGACACAGAAAGAGAGACACAGAAAGACAGTGCACATTTGCAAGATTTTGACTGTCATGTGATTTGTGTGTTTTCCGTGTGCATGTGTGCATAAAGCATGCCTTGCCTTTACTGGGGCTTCCACCATGTGTTTGAGCAGAAACTTCTCAAGCTTGATGAGTACCGTAGGGTCTTGCCCAGCCCACATGCTTTTATGTCCTACTCCACTTCTCTCGCTCTCTCCTTCCGGACTCTTGTTACACATTGGGTTCAAGACAACAGAAGAGGTCAAGTTTACAGTTATCCATAATTATGGAGAACCATGGCTTCCATGCCAAGATTAATACCTTTTTGACAGAATTTAATAATATGGTTTTATAATATTTAATTTTGTTCAGAAAATAACTCTCAGTAGGAAGTCATTTTTCCCCTTTGGTAACCTAAATATGATTGCTTTAAAACAATTTACTTCACATTGCCTGACACAAAGGGTCTATTATGTGGACTTGTACTCTAGCTCTAGCA
>NW_022196901.1:23394464-23408081 GCF_008632895.1 Mastomys coucha | reverse complement strand
TAACTTCAAGTTAATGTGAACATTCAACTAATTCTGACAAGCAGAGCTGTCTGCCTACTGCGTGTAAGGACAGTTAGTTCTGGTATATCTTAATTTAAGGCTAAGTGACAGAAAAACACTTTGCTTTTGTTCAGAAGACAAGCAAGCATGCCTCTCTGCTCCCTTTGTGCCCAGGCAGATAGTTTGCCTGCCTCGTCAACCTCAGCGCACATTGCAGCTTATTTACTAAATGACCTAATTTCTCCCATGGCACTCCAAACAGCTGCCAGCATCCACTAGAAAATTCCTAGCAGCCTTCTTGCTAATATTCTGGGAGCAAAACTGATGGAAATGAATTGGTCTATAGAATCTGCCCTGAAGAGGCCAAAGCTAACTTGGTATCTAAGGGGTCAGAGAGGGACTTCCACCAAAGAACAAAGCTGACAGTGCAAATGGACCTCCATAGGTAGACATGTAAAATGGTTTGGAGGTTATAGAATTGTCTAGATAGCATTTCCCCATCATGGAAATAGATTTTCTAGACTCCATGTGGTTAGAAGGCCTCATCCCCTCAGCATTGCTTTCAATGGCTTCTGTTTGGTTCCCCAGCGCCTCACAGGAACTAGACATACAGTTACCTGATCATAAGGGTCTGCTTCATAGGTGAGCACAGACAGAGTCATCCAGTAGTGCCTCTAAGCTCTGAGTCTATCTCTGTTCCCACACTGACACAGAGCTCAGCCTTTGGACAGACTCAGACACTGCCATTTCAGAGGGAAAGCTTTTGTGGCAAGCTCAGAGCTGGGAAGAACCAAGTGAACAGGATTTCTAGGACAGCAGCCTTCAGAGTATGGCTGCACTTTTCATTTTGAGTGCTGAGATCATAACACACAGCCTTGGGCACATGTGGTAAGTGCTCTGTCATGACCCATGGCTCTACCTTTGAGAAAGACACAGGACACTGTGGTGAC
Organism: Mastomys coucha; assembly: GCF_008632895.1. Classification (NCBI taxonomy): domain Eukaryota; kingdom Metazoa; phylum Chordata; class Mammalia; order Rodentia; family Muridae; genus Mastomys; species Mastomys coucha. The sequence goes on along the minus strand of NW_022196901.1, from coordinate 23,407,131 downwards.
CAGAAAGTATCACTAATGTTCAGAAGAGGATTGTCCACTGAAGTGCTGCTGCTAGGGTCTGGGTGCTGTGAAAGGCTTTGGTGTGTGTGGTCTCAGTTCCCCTTAAAAGGCCCTGTGGTTTGAATTGTATTGTGTTTACCAGGAAGGGTACTTAGAACAGGTTACTTGTATAGTGATGAGATTGGGTTTTAACTGAGGCAACTTCATTCTAAGAATAATAAACTAGCTAGGGCAATAAGTACATCTAGCCATCTCTGTAGTTGAACTCCAGCCTCCCAGGAGGGTGTAGAGACATGGTAGAGTGGATGCTACACTGTTTTCCCCATATTCCTTCAATCTTCAGCAAGAAGCCACTCTTCTCCAGCCTGGAAGAACACTAGGCCCCACGAGCTTCCTGCTTCCAGATTTATTCCAGCAGAAGGAACTGCTTGCCTGAGATAGAGATCTCTCTCCGGGGGGTTCTCCTCACTGACTGTTGGGAGAAGGGTGCACAAGTCAGGCCTTGCCTTGATGCCTGCAGCATGCACCTAGAGTGAGAGCAGAAGTCTCTGTTGCAAATGCACACCCATTCATTAACACCTCCTACTTTGGCTCAACGTCATTTCTTTCACTGCAATTGAAGTCCCTTCACCGAGAGCTAACCACACTGCCAAGAGCAGCAGCAGCTACAGTACTGTACAATAATTGGAAAGCTGAGAGTGCTAAACACCAGAGGCAAAGTAGACAGTTACACAGAGAATTTAAAGGCTAGCGTAACATCCATAGAAACCCAGCCCCAGAGAGCTCTGAACATGTCTGATGGAAAAGTGCTTCCAGGGCAAGGTAAATGGACAGCTGTCAAAGGCATCACTCTCTGCTCACAATTATCAACCGTATGAGGCTACAAGAAAAGAGCTGGATGCCATCATCATGTCTCCAGTGTGGGACCTATATCCATTTACATAGGCCACTGTGTATCTGGGTAAGGGACCTAGATATTGAAGGACTATTTCAACAGTGACACCCAGGGACAGAGACACCACCAAGGCACTGTGTTAGAACCCCACATACCATATAATACAACAGGTCAAGGAAGATCCCTGGGAATCACCAAGCTAGTGTATTTACCCATCTTGGTGGGTATTTCCATTATCCTCAAGTTTATAATGTTAGGAGCACAGTTGATAGTTTTTAGAATCCATGCACTAATCTCTTTATTGATGGTAGCAAACCATTTTTAGTAAGGAGAGCCATGGGGGTGGGGAAGAGGGTTCAAAGTGTCCCAACTCCTCCAGGGAAGATCATAAACTAAAAGCAGCCTTGCTTCCTAGTAGGGAGGGGAACTAGCACTACCCTGGAACATATGAACTCAGGACCCAGTGTAATTCTTTTCAGCTCACCAGCCTGGCTGCTGTGACAGCTCAAAGGCTCTTTACAAGTGACAACTGACGAATAAAAGCCAGACTCATGGAAGCTACATGTGGTACCCTCTCTGCAGCAGCAGGCAGATTTAAACCCAGTCATACCAGTGAGCAAGCAGGTATGCTCCACCCTTAGGGACATGAGAATTCAGAAGTGTCTTTTCTCTCCTCTCATGTGTCAGTGTGTCCAGACATCAAGTGCTACTGTATCAAAATCCCACTTTGGGCTGTGGAGATGGTTCAGTGGATAAAGCTCTTGCCTCACAAGTATGAGGATCTGAGTTCTGGGTTTCCCAGAACCCACATTAAACTAGGCATTGTGTCCTTTGTTGGTAATCCCACTGTTCTTATGGTGTGATAGAAGGTGGATACAGAAGAATCCCAGAATCCTCAGAAGTTCATGGACTAGCTTAGTCAGGCATACAGAGGTGAACAAGAAAAACCCAGTCTCAGACAAAGTGGATGGTGAGGACTGACTCCAGACACTGTTCTCTGACCTCCACAAGAGTAATGCAACACCTACACATCCTTGCACACACACACACACACACACACACACACACACACACACACATGCGCACATACATTCATGCATCACACAAAAACTGCCATCTCATTGAAGGAGCAGATATGTGGTGCAGCTGAAGCTGTGCAGAGAGGAATATTTACAATGTCCAATATTAGAGAATGAGGAAGGTTCAAACTATTGCTTTAAGGAGATTAGCATAAAGAATTTTTAAAAATCCAGCAAAATGGGAAGAATCACAAAGCAGAAATTCACAAAGCAGAAATTGAACAGTAGAGACATTCAATGATATAATACACACACACACACACACACACACATGCACACACACACACACACACACACACACAGAGCAAGGGTTTCTAAGAGCAGTTATTCCAAACAAGCATAATCATGTCCCTCCTGTTTCTGAACTTGAGTTAATTCCAGACCAGCAGCCTCCTATGGAGAAGGCACCCTGCTGATGAGCTAGTAGAATCCTGACACAAAGGGTTCCACTGCTGCTGATGAGCTAGTAGAGTCCTGACATAAAGGGTTCCACTGCTGCTGATGAGCTAGTAGAGTCCTGACATAAAGGGTTCCACTGCTGCTGATGAGCTAGTAGATTCCTGACATAACGGGTTCCACTGCTGCTGATGAGCTAGTAGAGTCCTGACATAAAGGGTTCCACTGCTGCTGCTGAGCTAGTAGAGTCCTGACATAAACGGTTGCACTGCTGCTGCTGAGCTAGTAGAATCCTGGCATAAAGGGTTCCACTGCTGCTGATGAGCTAGTAGAATCCTGACATAAAGGGTTCCACTGCTGCTGATGAGCTAGTAGATTCCTGACATAACGGGTTCCACTGCTGCTGATGAGCTAGTAGAGTCCTGACATAAAGGGTTCCACTGCTGCTGATGAGCTAGTAGAGTCCTGACATAAATGGTTCCACTGCTGCTGATGAGCTAGTAAAGTCCTGACATAAAGGGTTCCACTGCTGCTGATGAGCTAGTAGAGTCCTGACACAAAGGGTTCCACTGCTGCTGCTGAGCTAGTAGAGTCCTGATATAAAGGGTTCCACTGCTGCTGCTGAGCTAGTAGAATCCTGATATAAAGGGTTCTACTACTACTCATATGACAGTACAGCAAAGAACCAGGATGACTGGACGGAGACTGGAGAAACACGCACCCAAGATGCTCAGGGATTCCTAGCATTACAGAGCCTAGGAGAACAGGCAACTTGGGCATCAAGCAGTAGAAGGAAGACCTGGACAAGGAAGAAAGAAGTGAAGTCAGCCTTGGGTAGAGCCCACAGGGGAGCCAGCACAAAGTGCACTTGTCCTGATGGAGGTTTCACACTCACTGAGTGCTACATTCTTCTTGGAAAGTGGTGCTACAGTATCAAGCAGACCTGTAACTCCAAAAGACCACATCAGCAAAGAGCCAGAACCCAGCAGCAGTCTGTCTGTCTGTGTAACAGTCACCACATTGTTGACCCAATGGAACATAACAGCAGTTGAGGTGGCTCGGCAGAAATCACATGTGTGCCAGGCATGGGCCCTCGTTCCCAGGGCTGATCTGGTACCTAGTGTTGGCATCACAGAAGCTGGTGCTGTGTTGCACCAGGGCTGTCTCTTGAAAATGTTAATCAGCCACTGACCATCTGCTTACGCTGTCTACCATGCAGGGGAGAAGAACTTCTGGACTGGAAGGGACCCCTATCTCAGGTGGACTATCTCCCCTACCTGCAGCTCCCAGAGAATTTGACCCACTGGAAACGCAGCACAAATCTCAAATCCTTTTAACTAAAAGAACCAAAGAAGGTCAGCAGTGAGCCGGCCCTGTCCTTTCCAGAAACTATGAACCTGATCCAAAGTGATGGGCTTGCAGTACTGTGAACCTGATCCAGTGTGACGGGCATGCAGTACTTCTCAGGAGCACCTCTGAACATTCTTCAAGGCTCTGATGCTGAAAGACAGGTGTGTCAGTTGCCACATAGAAAGAATATGATGGTCAGAAGTAAAGAACAGGCTGCCATTGGTGACAATATGTCACCTGGGCCAGTGACATGGAGCTGGGTGGAGAGGAAGAAGAATCTGCAGCAGCACAGGCCTTGCTAGTGAACTTGTGTCCTCCCATCTGATCTGAACTTTTGAAAATCTGGGACCATCCCTCCTGGAGTTGCAGGCTTTCTCTTTTTGTGTTTTTCGTGGTGGGCAGCTTCACAGGTCTGCCACTATCTGATGCTCAGGCACTTAGTCTGAGCAGAGAAACCCTGGACCTGTGGCTGTTTGTGAAGACACTTGTCTAGGATGTTGCTGGACATGTTAGTATTCACACACTATGTGTTGTTACCAGCTAAGACAGGTGCTAATTATAGTCACTCACTGACCAAGGGACAGCCCCATCTCCATATAAGGCTAGTCAAGCATCTCCTTCCTCAGGGCACACAACCACACTTCCCTTTCCAATAACCAACCATGTCTTGACTGATCACATGGGCAACACTATGCTGCTGAACGTGTGCTCTTGCTTCTGACTGTGATCCTACGGAACAGCCCTCCAATACTACCACACTACCATGGATGGTGCAAAGGACCTTGTGGTAGGTGGCACTTTACAGTTAATGAACAATTTTAAATAATCCTCTCCATAGTTTTTTAAATGCACCCAGAAGTCCTTGAAATTTTTCACAACAGCCTCGGAATTAGGGGAATTGAAAGGTTCCAGGGAATAATCCAAAACCTTCCACCCTGCCTCACCATGGTCATTCCATAGGTCCTTGCTTTATACGTGAAGATTCCTAGAAATTCCTCTGGAACACAGACTTCCTAGTTCTTCTAGACTCTAGAAGACTTCCTGGATCTTCTAGGGTAAGGACATTCTGGCTGAATCCCCTAGAGTGCAGATCTGCTGGTCATGCTATCCTCAAGGTCTTTCTGTGGTCTGAGAATGAGACTTCCATGAGGACTGGGGATTGAGGCAGGAGGACACCAAAACATTTGTTGTTGTTGTTTAGATCTTCTGATCCCAGGCATCTTCCCAATGATGTCTTTATGTAGCCTTTCTCTGAGCTAAGATAACGGCCATTCTACACCCTGATGGTGTCAGTATGTCATTAGTCACTAGGAGTCACAGGGCTTGGTCTCTGATGCTGTGTTCTCAGTGCACAGTCCCAGGTAGCTAAAGCAGGAGACAGGGTCAGTGGAGTAAGTGAGGAGGACAGGAGTGAGCATGGGGGCAACTGCAGGTGTCTTTCATGCAGGTTTAGCTATCATATACTATCTGATTGCTCAGATCAAACTTTTTATTTTTGTTTTAAAAAAGACCATATGCAAAGATGCACATGGTTTCTCTGATCTGTGGATCCTAGATATTAAATAGATGCATAAACGACATGGTATGAAAATGAAAAGAGAAGAAATGAGCCAAAAGGATGGAGGAGAGCCAGAGAAGTCATGGGATATGAGTATTGCCAAAGTGCTTGATAATGATACACCTGAAAGACACACATATTACCTACAATAAATTAGACGTGCCAATAAAAGTAATGCTAATTTTAAAGACAAAAAGACCACATGCACTTAAAGTAATTTCATAATCAGAAATCATTTACCAGTGACTATGAATCAGTAGCAGCAATGGTTGTAGTAACTCCAACAGCCCACTCTCGTTGGCAGGCAACCCGGGTAAGAGTTTCACTCAGCATTTATGGTGTGCCAGATGCTGTTCTCAGCACTGAGTCATAGTAACCTCATGGACTCTTCATGATCATCCTGAGAGAAACATTACTGACAACTCAGCTTTGTAGGTGAGAAACTGAGGCAGAAGAGCCAAGCAGCAAGGCCAGGGCCGGGAATGATGGAAGCCTGATCTGAGCAGTGACTGTACTCTGGACAACTGCAATGTCTAAGCAGTGTCATAAGTTCTATTTAAAGGACAATGCATTCTGACACAAAGAATGAGACTGATAGACCCCTGGCTTTCCTAGCAGGGTATTCTAGTCTGATTTTTATTGCAGTGATAAACATCAGGACCAAAGGCAGGCTGGAGAGGAAAGGGTTTATTTGATTTATCTTCTAGGCCGTAGTCCATCACTGATATAAGTCAGGGCTGGAACTCAAGTTAGGAACCTGAAAGCAGAAACCATGGAGGAATGCTGCTTATTGGCTTGTTGTCTAACTTGCTCAGTTAGCTTTCTTATAAAACCAAGGCCCACCCATCTAGGGCTTGTGCCGTCTACAGTATGCTGGACTCATCCACATCAGTCATCGCTTACTTTATCACAGACATGGCCACAGGCCAATCTGATGGAGGCAATTCTTCAAAGGAATTCCCTCTTTCCAAGTGAGTCTAGGTTATGTCAACTTGACAGTAAAAACTAGCCAACAAACAGAACATTTCAAGTAAAGAAGAACCAGGAGTAGCTCCAACAGAAGAACTCAGCCTTGCATACTGGGCAAGTCCACTACAACTCGGGATTTAACCCAGTCCTTGGTTTGGAGTTAGGGTTTCACTATACAGCTCAGGCTGGTTTTGAGCTAGCTGTGTAGTTGGCTTTGAACTTGTGATCTTTCTTTCTCCTCCACCTGAGTGCAGAGACTGTAAGTATGCACTACCACAGCCAGCAAAAATGGTGTGTGTTGTTTTGTGTACGTATATTTGTGATTATGTACATATATGTATTGTGTATATGTGTATGTTTGTGGGCATACATGATTATGTGTATGTGTTTACATGTATGATCTTATGTATATATATATATGTGTGTGTGTATGTGTACAAGCACAATTGATGAATATGTGTATGTGTGCATGTATATGTCTATATGTACATATATGTACATATGTATACATGAGTGATTGTATGTATGTGTTGTGTGAATGAGTGTATTCATGTATGTATATATGTGTATGAGTGTACATGTGTGACTATGTATATAAGTGTGTACTTGTTTGCATATATGCAAATGTTCTACCCATGTAAGCATGTGTGGAGACCAGAGATCAGCGCAGGGTGCCCTTCTCGATCACTGATCTTTCTTATGTTTTGAGATAGGGTCTCATTGAGCCTAGAGCTTGTTGTTTCATCTAAACTGGCTGGTCAGCAAGCACCCTGGATCTGCCTGTTTCTGACCCCTAAGGGCTGGAGTTACTAAGGCTTGCCTCTGTGCCCAGCTTTTACACAGGTGCTGGGGATCTAAACTTAAGTCTTAAAAGCTACACAGTAGGCACTTTCTCCACCCAGTCATCCTCCCAGGCCCAGTAAGAATGCTGCCTAAAAAGCAGGTGTTCCATGTTGCACATATCAAGTCTTCAGAGCCCAGCATGAGGATGGGGCCTGAAGTGCAGCCCAGAAAGTATCCCAGTGCACAGAGAACTAGATGCAAGCACACAGCCTGTCCCTGGGCCAGGAAAGAGAGTGGCAGTTTGGCAGAAGTATGACTAAAAGGCTGAATGGAGCTGTTAAGATGGCAGCTCACGTTAAGCAGTGCAAGGTGCGGGCATGCCTGTCTTCCCCCAGGTGATGTTAATACATTGATAGGAATCATTGTTTGTTTGATATGCTGGAGTTGTGTCTCTGCTGTTAACTGCCACCTGGAGCCCAGCCTCACATGGCAGTGGCTGTGCATGCCAGGGTTGTCCTGCCTCTGTTCACAAATTCAGTGTGCGTTTTCACATCTGCTACATGGCTATCTCCCCCTAATTGAGATACTTCCTCCTGGAGGAAAGAAAAAGAGGTGGCCCTCCTGAAGGTTATGTGAGCAGTAAATGCTAGGGAGGGACTCTTTGATGGAGCTGTGCAGAGAGCTGCAGAGATGCCATATTTAAAAGTTGTGACCCAGGCTGGGGTAGATTTGGGAGGATGCAGATACCTTTGAGTCACATTTGAGTAGACCTTTTCTACCCCTGTAAGAACCCCCCTCACTCACACCCTTCTGTGGAACCCCAATAGACTCATTAGATCCCCAATCTAGACTTGGATGCCACTGTTTCTTTGGTGTTGTCAAGCACCCTGCCTGGGGTAGATAGGCATTTTCTTAGATCTCCCAGGGAAAAATCATGCAATAGCATTTGGCTGCTAGCCTTCATATTTCTTCTCTAGACTGTAGACCCCTGTCTGCTTTGAGAGCACAGAGAAGACTCCATCTATGAACAAAGAGGCAGCCCAGACCTATCATCAACCTGCCATAGCTCTACTTGGCAGCTTCCAGAGTTGTGAGGGAGGGAAGAAGGAAGAGGAAGAGGTTGGGAAGAGAGAGGAGGGAAGAGAGAAAAGGGATGAATGAAGAGGGAGGGGGAAGGGAAGAAGGGGGGAGGAGGAAGGGGGAAGGAAGATGGAAGAGGGAGGAGAAAAGGGAAGGGAGGACAGAGGAGGGAGGGGGAGGAAGGGCATGAAGGAGGAGCTTCCTGAAGCTCTGGCTCTAACTGGTGGCTGGAGAGTAGCGCCATTTAAAAGATGGTGAGGACTTTAACAAGGCCATGCATTCCAGTTCTGACAGGTATCTCGAACTGATGCTAGGAGACATGCACGTGCATGTGGAATTCAGCCTAGATGTTGTTCTAGTTTTTTTAACAATGTTTAGGTTGTCAATTTATGCTGAAGTGTGTTTACACACTTGTACACACTGTACTCCTTTTGATGTGAAGATATGGCTGTTTTCTCTATCCACGTGTGTATGTGTCTGTGTCTCTCTGTGTGCATATATCTGTTTGTGTGTGTGTCTGTCTGTGTGTGTGATGTATAGTCAATAGAGTTTCATTTAGCCATAAAGAACAACAAAAGTATGTTGTTTGAAGAAAATGAACACAACCAGATATTATCATATTAAGTAAATCTAGTAACAACATCTGCTGTTGATTTTATTAAATACTCTATTTAGGAGTAGTATTGGAGAATGAATCCAGAGTTTTGTGCACAGCAGGTAAGTGATCTACTACTGAGCTACATTCCCAGCCATAAAATATCTATCTATCTGTTTTTCTCCTGTCTATTTTGCATGTAGTTTTCATTAGAAATTACTGCTATAATTTCCCAAGAGTGCCCAGTGGTGCTCTTGACTTGGGATGAATGATGTCTACATCCCTTTATAGTGTGCTCTTCTGCTTGGTCAGTTGTCTCTTATGTCCTTGGTGTCATGATAATATTTTATTTGTAATTTTGGCAATTTTGTTTTAAAGTAAGAGTAGTCTATAATTTTTATATTGTCTTTTATTGAGTTTCCTATTAAGTCATGTTCCTACATGAAATCAGTTTTTCAATAACCCGAAATAGTTTCATACAGTAAGACCACACATTTGTCAAATCTTTACTTAAGTTCTGTATATAACTGCTGTACTGTTCTTGTTTCTTACTTTTGTAATCAAAATATGGCTTGAAGTTCTATTTTAAGATGAATTTGTAATGTTATGGATCAAAGAAGACAAGAACATGAGCATGCTCTTAGGGTATTCCTAACTCTGCAGTGGGAATTCAGTCCATGAAAAAGAGTGTTCTTCTGTGCTTGGTGCTGGGCACATGGAGGACAGACACAGTCTTGTTTGAGAGGCCAATCCTAGTGCTGACCTCTCCCACCCTGGTCTTGTGGCCTCTCCTCTTCATTTTCACAGCCACCAAAGGGGGCAAAATACCATCATACTACCATGTTAGGGCAAGGAAGGGAACATGAAGTGACCCCAGCTGTCCTCCAGCCCTGGCATGAATGGCTGCCCAGTACAGTGTGTGGACCTTCCATTAGAACTACATGCTTTCTCAGGAGCAGAGCTTTTGGCCTTCTTGTGGATGGTGAACTGGAGAAGGGGGGGAAGGAAAGAAGGAGACAACCATGTTACAGCATCTCTCCTTTATATCCAATATCTAATTTAAAGGTGACTTTGAACTAGAAGGTCAGCTCCACAGTGACAGCTTTCATGCAGTGTTCTGTGGCAGGCATATACTTTAATCACAGCTGTTTCTGTGTGACCCTTCTATGTCTAAGCCTCCGAAGGCCAGAGCTACAGGCCTGCAGCAAAGCCAGTCATTCAGCGGCTCTAGCCACACCACCATCCGTATTAATGGTATATTTCCACTCAGTTCAGCCCATTCCCCAGTGTAGTCTTGAGCAGTCAAGGCAAGCCTCAGAAAATGGCTCAATTAAAAAGGGTTTCACGTGCTTCTATTGGATAGGTGGCCTTGTAAGACAGGAATGAGGATCTCTTCTCTACCTTGGGAGGGCTCACATGTCATAGTGGCAAGTGATTTTCTCTTGAAATTAGACACATGGAGAGATCCTAAGACACAGGACTTCCAACAGTGACCAGATATGGGTGTTCTGGAAGGAAGGCCTGGCCTCTGGATACTGCAGACCAGAAACAAAAAAACAATCACAAGAGACAAGGTACTGCATTTCTTTCAAGTGCTCCGTCCAAACAGGTATTCTTGGTGGGCACACTGTCTTTCTTCTTCCTCTGGCTCTGAAGTGTAAATGTTAGCAGTGGAGGACTGCTCCCCTCTGCCACTTGCCACCACACACCCCTGACTATTTAGACTACAATAGTGGTGGGTATGAGCCAAGCACTCCCTAGGAATGACTGACTGTTGATTAAATGTGTTTGTAGACATCTTGAGAATTGACAGTCTATAGGATCTAAAGACCCTAAGTAGATTTCTTCCATGCCATGGAGGGTATGTGTGTACAAAGAGAATGAGTCAGTTTTCTCTTGAAGAGTCTGTCTTATCAGTACCAAACCCACCCAGAAGAACACAATAGAGCTGTAACCTTGGCAAATACACTGTGAATGGAATTTTAATCTACAGAAATGCTGAGGGAGCAATGCAAGTGTGTTTCTGATTGTGGTCTGGTCATAGAGGGACTATCTATGTCCTGGAAGAGTGCACTTCCTCCTTAGAATATCTTACAAAAATCCCAGGGACAGCATTAGTGTTGTCAACCACTGTTTCGCCCAGTACAGGGAGCCAGCTGCTGAGTCAAGATGCTCAGGCAAAGACTGTTGAATTGCAGTATGAGCCTCACGCTCCCATGTCTTCTACCTCAGCTTCACCCAACTACCTCATCAACTTGGCCTTGCAGGGATGGGTTCTCTGGCTTCCCTTAAGGCCTCCCTCCTCCCCTTGTTCAGCCTTTAGACTTTGTCTTCATTGATGCCTTTGTTTTGATAGGAGACAAGTAATATATGGTCTTAGACTTGCTGAAAGCACTTCAACATCTAAGCCTTTGCTCTAGGCAAGTCTACTACTAGCTGGCAATCAAAACATGGATGGACTTCCTGGGATGACACAGTAGAAAAAAGGACTCCAGTTCTATCCCCATGCCTGCCACTTGGAGAGATGGACCCTTCCCTCACCATATTGTCAGACCATTGACATACATGACAATTGCCATATGGGGGCTAAGCACCTCTTCACCAATGTTGTGTCTTTCTTGCCACAGGAGAGCAGCTCCTTATGTCTGCACACAATAGTTCAGCCTCATCGTTTTTAATCCCTCTGTTGGAAGCAAGGTAGAATTAAAGAGATACACTCTACATTGTTACATCTCTCAGCTGTACATGCACTTGATACAAGAACAAAGGAGCTAGGGTGGGGCTGGAATAGGCTTCCAGGCCAGCCTGGGTGCAGCGTGGAGGTGAGTCCTTCTCTCCATGCATCTGACTGGACTTAAGACTCTCAGAATCTAACAGAATTCTGTGTGCAGAGCACCTGAGTTTGGGTGCTAACTGAAAGCAGGATCCAAACATAAGTTGTAGCTGTCTAGAAATTCTTGAGGCCCTGGGAACATGCTTCATCTTATTTTGAATGAAAACCTGATTCTTCTATTTACAAACAGACATCCTTGAGTGCAGTGACAAGTTCTCCAGTCAGGGCAGCTAAGAAGGAAGATTAGCCATGATTGGGAGCCTACAACAGGCCCAGACCTTGTCCCAGCTCCTTGAGCAAAGGAGCTGGATGGCGTCCATGTGAAGGACCACAGGCCGCTGGCTTGTGGCCCTGGGAGCCCTTCTGCATGCTAATGATTTGATTGTGCCTTCTGCTTTGAATTCTGGCTCTTCTGAGTTGTAAAATTAGTTTCCACGAGCACTTTCTCTGGCTATATACACAGCAGCTTCCTTCTTAACCCTGAACATACATGTACTGCTGGCAAGGGAAATATAACATCATCAGTATATAAAAAGCCAGTCAGCGCCACTATTTCGAAAGGTTAAGATGGCATATATGAAGGGTGAGGGTGGGGGTAGGAGCGAGGAGAAACAGAGCTTCAGAAGAACTACTTTTATCCACCTCCTGCTCAGGTGCCAGCTCACCCTCTTCTAGAAGCTTCCTTCATAAGTAGCCCTGAGAAGAAGCTGCTGTTTTCCCACCTCTGCTCTCTCTCTTCCTGGGAATGCTCTATTCTTTCTGGGCATCAGCTGGGCATCAGCTGGGCATCAGCTGGGCATCAGCTGGACATCAGCTCGGCATCAGCTGGGCATCAGCTGGGCATCAGCTGGGCATCAGCTCGGCATCAGCTGGGCATCAGCTGGGCATCAGCTCAGCATCAGCTCGGCATCAGCTCGGCATCAGCTCGGCATCAGCTCGGCATCAGCTGGGCATCAGCTCGGCATCAGCTGGGCATCAGCTCGGCATCAGCTGGGCATCAGCTGGACATCAGCTCGGCATCAGCTGGACATCAGCTGGGCATCAGCTGGGCATCAGCTGGACATCAGCTCGGCATCAGCTCGGCATCAGCTGGGCATCAGCTGGGCATCAGCTCGGCATCAGATGGGCA
>NW_022196901.1:23378054-23394043 GCF_008632895.1 Mastomys coucha | reverse complement strand
GCATCAGCTCGGCATCAGCTGGGCATCAGCTGGGCATCAGCTCGGCATCAGCTCGGCATCAGCTCGGCATCAGCTCGGCATCAGCTCGGCATCAGCTGGGCATCAGCTGGGCATCTTGCCTCCATTTGGAAGCCTCTTCAAGATCCTTTCTGGTAACCTCAACTCTTCTTTGTGAGTTTCGGCTCTCTGCTTACCTTACACATGTACATGCTACAGAGCTAGAAAGGAGGCAAAAGTGGGCAGGACAACAGGAGACATGTGACAAGAAGACAAAGGAGGTTCTGGGGATGAAAGAGCTCAAGGGGAGGGAATGGGGAGAGAGGGAGTAAGAAGGGGCAACAAATGCAAATTCCATTTGAAAATGCCCTAAGAAAATGTATCACTTTGCAGGCTAATTGTAAAATGGATCCATTGAGGTAGTGCAGAAGGTTCACGGAACAAAACATTTGTTGCAGGAGTATAAGGATTAGATTTCAGGTCCCTGAATTCATATAAAATCTGGGCAAGCATGGAAGCTCACCTGTAATTCTTGAGCTCAGAAGGCTGGGACAGAGACTGCTAGGGGGCCAGCTGGTTGGCTAGACTTGCTGGATTGGTAATCTCTGCGTTCAGCAGGAGACTCTGCCTCAGGAAATAAAGTGAAAGCAACCAAAGAAGATATCTGTCTCAGCCTCTGACCTCCACACTCATGTACACATGCATGCATGTACACCTACACATGAAAACACACATACATACATACCACACCATACATACAAAATAAATAATTTTTAAATATTATTTTTTAAAAAGACAACTGCTGTGAATTTTGCAATGAAATGAACTAATGTCTGGTTGTATGGGTTAAATGTGTCCAAACCCTATAAGTTCTGGGGGTTTCATCCAGGAGCCAGGAAGACATCCTCCATCTTCCAGCTCAGCAGAAAGGAGAGTGACCCAGTCCTACCTCCAGCCAGTGCTACCTCTGTCCCCTTAGTCTGGGGCTACTCTTCCCACCCCTACATGGTGACAATATTTTGTCCCTATGATTGAGGATTGATTGGCTACTAGTCCAGGCTGCTCTGACAGCATAGCTGCTAAGGCCTTGTTCATGTGACATTAAAAGGCATCAAAGGCATCACATAGCTAGTACCTGACTTCTCCCAGATAAACCTTAGTTGCTGTCACTTGCCTTCTGCACGTCAGTAACAGTCTGTAACAGTCAGATGTTGGTACAGATGTTGCTCTGGCTGTTGTGGGGCCTCTGCCCTCTGCCCTCTGCTCTCTGGTCTCTGTGTAGCTCCAGTGGAGACACAAGTGGGGATTGGAGTGTGTGATGGTTTGTATATGCTCGGCCCAGAGAGTGGCACTTTTAGAAGGTGTGGCCCTGTTGAAGTAGGTGTGGCCTTGTCAGAGTAGGTGTGGTTTTGTTGGAGTAGGTGTGTCACTGTGGGTGTGGACTTTAAGACCCTTATCTTAGCTGCCTGAAGCCAGTATTCTGCTAGCAGCCTTTGGATGAAGATGTAGAACTCTCAGCTCCTCCTGCACCATGCCTGCCTGGATGCTGCTATGTTCCTGCCTTGATGATAATGAACTGAACCTCGGAACCTTTAAGCCAGCCCCAATTAAGAGTTGCCTTGGTCATGGTGTCTGTTTATAGCAGTAAAACCCTAACTAAGACAGAGTGAGAGGATAGAGAATGTTCTCCCTCCTCTGGCTCCCAGTAGCTCCTCAGTAGTGCGCCACCCTCCCTCATGATCCTCATACTGAGCTCTAAGGATGCCGAGCAGACCTAGGCCTGCTTCTCTCATTTCAAGTAGAGACCCAACATCCCATTCAGGAAGGCTTTTGAATACCTGTAACCATTACGGGGCTATGCTGTATGTGTGAAGCACAGAAGAGGAATACCTTAAAGAGACTGTTGCTACTGTACTGAACAGAGAGTTCTCTGGCTGTCTCCCATCCCACAGGCTTCCAGCTTGAGTTTCAGTGGGCAGAGAAGAAGGCAGGAGCCATGCTGTTTCCCTTTTATTTTTGATCACATTATTTTCCTTCTTCCAACACCTTCCAGATCCTCTCCACCTCCCTACCCACCCAACTTTATGTTTCTCCCCCCATACACACACACTCCAAAAGATGCACAAAAATTGATTTTTTAAAAGTACACACACACACACAAAATGGAGTCCATTTTGTGTTGGCTAACTACTCCTATGTTTACCATTCCAGCGGCACTCCATTGGAAAAAACTATTTCTCTTTCCCAGTAGGTATAAGTTAGAAATGGCTTCTTGATGAGGGTAGGGCTGTGTGTCCACTTCCCTACTCAGTTCTGGGATATTGTTTGATTTGAACTTGTGCAGGCTTTGTGTGTACTGCCACAGTTTGAATCCATGCAAACACTGCCCTGTTGAGTCTGGAATGTGCTGTTTCTGTGGAGATGGTGGGTGACTCTGGGTTTCTTTTTTGAGAATTCAAAGTCTGAGGCCATCACTTTGCTTCTTACCCAGTTTCTACCTTTTTGTATAGACCAGATCAGCTACTTAGGAGGCACAATGAGCATTGTAGAGGAAGGGCAATGAACATATACACACACATACATACACACACACACACACACACACACACACACACAGAGACACACACAGAGAGACACGAACACACATATACACATACATAGAGACCCACAGGCACACACACACACACATACAGACACACACATAAACACACAGACACACACACACACACATACAGACACACACATATAAAGACACAAACAGACACATATACACACACATAGAGACACACACACACACACACACACACACACACACACACACACACTCTACCATCCCCCAGACATTGTGAGCTCCTCACACAGCAGTACTCTGGCTACCTCATGGGCAGACAGAGTAGCACACACCTTCCTGAGTGTCTCGGGGAATACTTGTTCCTTTGTCTCTTCAACGATATCATTTGTCTTGCTGTCCCCAGTATGACCAAGAAGACCAGAACTGTCTCTTCTCTAGCTCTCCTCTTGACTCCTCTCCACTCCCTTCTTTCCTGCTTGACCTCAGCATTTCATATCAAAATCAAATAGCCGCAGTAGAGAATAAAATTGCTGCCATCCCTCCAGGAAGGTGGGGACATGGGCATGTCTGAAACTCCCTTCTGCCAACAAAGGGAAAGGTGGCCAGAAAGCCCCATCTCTCCAGGAAACCTGGCTTGGCCATCACCATCCTGTCTTGGGACTAGAGATCACAGACGTGGCAAACAAAAACAGCAAATCCAGTGCCATCCAAGAAATGCACACAGCCTAATTGCCAATGTCTCCTTTTTGAAAACTAAAAAGGCTGTGCACATTAAATAAAAGGAGAATTAATTTCTAGTTTAAATACAGCTGCTGTGATTCTTGCACACAGCACAGCTGTCCCCAGGCTGGCACAGGGCCATGCTGTGGAGGCTCCATCCAGTCTGTCCTATTGTCTTTCTGACTCACAGGCACAGACCATCTCTGAGTGTTTGGGAAATATTTGTATCCATTTTCAGATCTTTGAAGCATCACTGAGGGATGGGCCTCAATGGCAGTACACCTCCAGCTCTCTGCACCTGTCAAATCGTTTTCTATCTCCCCTTACTGGCATGGTTCTGAGGGGAAAAATTGTTTGTTTCACTTTGGTTTTTGTTTGTTTGTTTGTTTTTATTTTTCCCAATTTGGGGCTGGGCAGAGCCAGTAGAATAAAATATTTCCAAGTCTTCATCCTAAAGTGTGTATGTGTGTGTGTGTGTGTGTGTGTGTGTGTGTGTGTGTTTAAAAAGGATCAATCACATGTTTTTATTTTGAAAACCACGAGTAAAATTTGAGGTTGTCATCAATCTGGGTCTGCCCTGAAGACTGCAAGGGAAGAAACCTCATTGCCAACTGCTGTGTCACAGCCTATTCACTTCAGAATGGAGATAATCTTGGGAGATACAGCAGAAAATGAGAAAGACTTGAATCTTCAAGGACACCCTGACCACAGCCTATTTCTTTAAGCCTGTCCCCCAGGAGGTTTGAATCCTTTCTGATCCTATTCAGTAAGGAATTCTACCCACTGTACCATCAGGAACCTGTTTTCTGGAGCTTGGGCCCTGACACATGGGAGCTCTCTCACCCTGTGAGGATACTCCACAGCCTGAGGTGTGAAACTGTCCCACTCAGGAGGCCTGCCTGGGTTCCTGCTCCTGGCCACATCTTCTAACACCTTCAGCACAGACCTAGGCTTTTGGCCTGTCTCTAGTCTGCCCCTATAGCCAACATTCTCACAGTATTGTCTAGCTGTAAGTCCTTGGTCTGTCTCTAGTACCTTTCCCTGTTGGTCCCCAGCATCCCCAGAGATTTTGTTCTCTGAGGAGGAGCCAAGGTACCACCTGACATGATAGCTTGCACACACTTCCTCTTTGTAATGTCCCCAACTAAAACAACTCACCAGAGCTGGGCATTGGAGACACAAACTCAAATACAAGGCTCGAGAGACCCTGCCTTCTAGAAGATAAAGGTCCAAGGCCAGGTTCTTAGGATGGCTCCTTCTGAGTCTCACACCATCTTATCATACAAATGGCTTCTTCTCCCTGGCATCTCACATGGTCACCTCTCTTCCTATAAGGACACCTGACAGATACCAGATAGCAGTCACATTCTGTATATGGAGAGACAAGAACCCCCTGAAATAGCCACATCTGCCAATAGCTGAGGGCAAGGGTAAGCTTGCACCAGAGCTCAGTTCCCTGAGGATGATGGAGGTGACCTTGGTTAAGTCAGTGGGATGCAACTACCAGTGCAGTGAATGTGACCTGCTGTCTGAATGGGTAGACTCAAGTGCAAAGAGAACAGAGAGTCAAATGGCTTACCAGCCCCTGGATGGGGACCTGATTCAGACATCCCCTAACTCATGTGATGTTTGTGATGAACTGGCTTCATCTGGCTGTAAGGTGGAGGTGACTAAAAGGCCTCAGGTACCCTGCAGACACCTCACAATGATTAGAGGGAAGAACTCAGGGGTCTGGTACACTGCAGTCCATCTGGTACATCTGGCCCCTGTCCATGAATGGAAGAAAGCATCTCAGAACTCAGCCACTTGCTGTCTGTCACCCATAATGCTACTACTTCTGCAGGACTAAGCCTCCCTGGTGTAGCCTAAAGGCTTCAGAACATAAAGTACTCATAAGCTGACCCATCACAGGTATTATAGGCAGCCACAGGGGGTCCAGAGTAGCAACATTTGCCAATCATTGTGTCTGTTGGGAGAATGCCTGTGATAATTTGAGTGAGAAATGTCCTGTCTAGTTTCACATACGTGAACACTTAGTCCCTAGTTAACAGCACAGTTTGGAGACGAGCAGGCTTGCTACAGGAAGTATGCCAGTGGGGGAGGGGGAGGCAAGGCTTTCAGTTTGGTTTCTGATGTTTGTGTTTGAGGTTGAAGATGTGATCTCTCAGCTTCCTGCTAAAGGCGCCTCCATACCTACATTCCTATTACGATGGATTCTAACCCTGGGGGCCATAAACCACAACTCTTTCTTCAGAAGATCCCTGGGTCATTGTGTTTTCTCACAGCCACAGAAAAGTAACTAATGCTGTGCTATCAGGCAAAGCTACTTTGTTAGCCTCTGTGCAATGTCCCTTTACTCCACCATCTCTGATATTGGTTTCCAGTCTTTGCAGGTGAAATTGAACTTCAAGGAAGACCAGGCCATGTATCATATGTACCCACAGTGATGAACAGTCTCCACTCCCCATCCACCTAAAGGCCCATTAAAGGGCAGCACGTATCCAGCTATGCCTGGTATTGGCGGGACACAGCTGGGAACACAGAACCAACGATGCACTTCCCATTTTTGAAGTCTCATTGTGCCTTTCTACAAACCAAGATTAGAAAGTAAGATGGATGCTAGATACCATGCCATGGACAAGCACTTTGCCAAACACTGCCTTGCCTTACTTCCTGGCTTATGAAAAAATTCAAGCTTTAAGGACAGGAGTAAAACAATCTTCTGTGCTTCTCTGTTACATTATAAGAAAAGTCACAAGAAATTGCTGAATGGAGTTCATATTCTCATCCTGGGGGAAGGAAATCCAAAGGAAAGGAAAGAGTGGGGTGGAAATTAGAAGTCCTTCTGACACCTCTGAGAGTTAGACATGACCTGTCTCGACGTCACCGAATCGACATGTGCTCAGAAGCCTCCCTGAGATTCTGAGGAGCCACAGGGTTGGGATTGACTGACCTGTGCTTAGTACCTTCTTCCTTATGATCAGCAGACGGCCTTCAAGCATCCTCAGGAGTCTTCTTGGCTACATGATTCGCAGCTATGAAGCCCCTCCTCTCACCGCTCCGCTCACTCTGCCCTGTGTCCCCTCTCCTTGGTCAGGTTGTGCCCCCAAAGCCATGGGTGAGTTTTCTGACCATCAGCCTCTGTGAATTCTTCTACTCCTAAAGCTTACCTCTTCTCTATCTGCTGTGTCAATATTCCCACCTTTCTTGA
Organism: Mastomys coucha; assembly: GCF_008632895.1. Classification (NCBI taxonomy): domain Eukaryota; kingdom Metazoa; phylum Chordata; class Mammalia; order Rodentia; family Muridae; genus Mastomys; species Mastomys coucha. Next base: position 23,387,543 of record NW_022196901.1, on the reverse strand, counting down.
AAGTTCTGAAGAGCCTGGCATGCATAGCTGGGACTTTTTCTCCAAAGAATAAAGCTAATACTATCTAGTGTCCCTAATGGAAGAAACTGACTTGTGCTCCCTGCATGCTGAAGATGACGGCCTGATTCTCATTCCATTGTCTACTAAACTTTTATGAGATAGGTCTATGCCCTCTTAAATGCCATCTCCATAGTTACCTGCCCTCACACATGCCATGCTCAGCCTGGGCAGTCCACCTCTTATATATGTGAGTGGAGCAACAGCCATCTTCAATAGCAGTGGTTCCAGGGAACTAGAAATCCTGTGGCTGTGTGTCCTGTACTTCCTGGAGAGGGAGCCCTATGGGAGGGGTTGAGCAGGAATTGGACAGAGTGATGCTTCTGCAAGCCGAGGGCAAAGTTGGCTACACATTCTCAGAGGGTTGGGAAGGACACAGTCGGGACACTTCACTGTCTTCTGGCTGGGCACAGTTACACTCTGGCTCCCAAGCCTTATTCTCTGTGTCTTTAGTCACTCTATCCTTTTGCTGTTGGCTTCTGTTTTCATAACTACACAGGAGATATCTCCAGTGTGACAGCCACCAGTTCTGTTCTGTGAGTTAGCTATTAGCTAAGGGCTCCTTGACCTGGTCTGCTTCACTCAGGAGACTACCATCTCTAGAGACTATATAGGACATGTGTTTGTGACACATGAAGACAGGCCACAGACAAGGGCCAACAGGATGACACTATGTAAGAAGCAAAACTGAGATGTTCATAGCATTACACACATCCCACCTCCACCTGTTGCAGGTCCCCAGGCATAAGCCACCTGGGAGCAATGTGAGGCCAACTTCATTACAGAGGTGACACCATCTTTGCTCACTTTCAAAACTCTGCATATCCATTCTCCTCCATGAAATCCAGTTCTAGTAGACAGAGTTCTGACACTACCTTAACTGTCCCAGGTTGAACTGACAACATCCTGGGTTTCTTTTGCCCGAGACAAAGGCTGTAGACAGGTCAGGTATGTGTCCCTGTAGCCCAGTCTTCTGAGGTTTTCATGGGTGCTTGCTCATGACTCCATCCCCACCCCCACAAACAAGTTGTAGTCAAGAGTTCATATCTAACCCTCAGCTTCTCTTTTCTATTCAGTTGTGCAAGGTAAACTCAGCTACCCTCCTGTGTCCCCTCATTGCCCCTTTCCCTTTTGTTTTCTAGCCTCCCTATTGCTCCCTGGTTACACCTCTTCAATGTGACATTCATCTGAACACACTTTTTCTGGGGCTGGTAGGAGGGGCCCTCCATGAGAACTCCCAGCAGACAGAAGGAAGTCTTAGTCAAGGACCCTCTAGACATGGCTCTCTGGGAATTCCCAAGCTAATAGTGAATGTTGAGTCCCCAAAACAGTACTCAATGTTGAATCGCAAAGTGACATGGTATGGATGGCCACAGGGGCCAGCTGAGAAGGTAATAATGAGATCAGATGAGCTAATCAAATCTCAGACCTCCATCAGGAAACCAGGGCAATTGAGAGGAGGGGGCAATTGAGTAGTTAGAATGGAAAGAAATGAGATACAATTTGGCAGATCCAGACCAACCTTGATGGCTTTTAATCAGTCACTTTAAATTCTCCTTTCATCTCTCCTGAGCCTTGTCAAAGAAAATCTATTCTAATGTTAAAGGCTTAGGCCATCACACCTGGTTCCTATCCTGTCTGTGGTTGGATCCAGCCATCAGGCAGGTAGGGTCTGAAATAAACTCTCAGTGGTCAGGCTGCCTGCCATGCTGCTGAAGACAGCGCCATGCCTTGTGCTGTTACTTGTGCTGGGGCAGCAGGAATTGTCTCTCATGGACTAGGATCTCTGATGGCTGCCTGATCTTCCCAGACTCATTCTGTGGCAAGCACTTGGGTAATAATGGTGTCATTATTACCAGGAGAGCCATTACAAGTGTGACTGGTTAGAAGGAAAGGAAGACTGTTCTGCAGGCTCCTTCCCTCCATCAGTCTCTCTAGGGCTCTCCTGAAATAAGTTGGGCCTTACTCTTACTCTGCAGAAAGGTCTTCCACAGCCCATTCCATAGTCGATGATGGCACAGGGTAAGGCGCTTCTGAGGACCGACAGTGTGCCCCAGAACACACGCATCAGAAGCCATGCCTTCTATGCACACAGGGATCAGAGGTGACAGACTGCCTCTTTGTTGCCTGAACCAATGGGTCCTCCACACCCTCTGCAGCATGTTCCTTGTGGCTCAGAGCTATCTGAGATGGTCTCCACTGCCTGCTAGTGAAGAAAAATTCAGGTGCAATCATAATTCTTGGTGACATTTCCGTCCATGGTAGGCCTAGCCTGAATATCTGTAGATGTCTCAGACTGATAGGAACATATGGCCCAATGACCCCAAAGTAATGTAGTGATGGCCTCTCCAAACTATGCCAAGCAACTCTGTCTAACTAAATTATCTTTATTATATATTTTTAAGGTATGTGCCATGATGTTTTCATGTATATATACATATATATGTATAAGTATGTTTATATGTATAATGATATGTATATTATATATGATGTATATATGGGCTGTATTGATGCTACAGCTTGGTCTAATCTTCTAAGTCACCCTGTTCTGGTAGGAGGAGCCCCAAAGTTCTGCTGTATTTACACCTTCCTGCACATAGTACAAATCACTGACTCAGGCATCTCACCTGTCTGGTTCTTGAGTGGGTGGCTTCTCTTCCCCTGAGAGACCTCCACATGATCCTTGGGACATGATGTGGCAAAACTAGGCTGTGGACAACTAGGACAGTACTTATTCAGTGTTTTACGTCTGCTGCATTCCACCAATGTGGCTGGTCTGCCTTGCATTGGATAGGAAGTGCTTGCTCATTCTCTGTGGGCTGCGGTCATCTCATGACTAGTGTTCTTCCTAAATCATTTAGATAAGATTCTCTACATCTTGTCTACTGAAGTTAGTGAAGCCCAGGCCCACCACCCGGTTCCCTACTCATGTGTGGTCAGCTGATAGGCTGTCACTCTGACCAGTGTGCACAGAATGCTTGTTTACCTGACCTTGTTTCAGCTCCCAGGCATCAGATGCTCCCAGAGCACAGATGGCCTCAAGGCCAAACCTCCACTGTCCAACCCTGCCTCTACATCTCACTCCATACAGTAGAGTCTCCAGCCTCATTTCCTGCTTACTACAGATAGAGCATCTTTGTAGTTATGGGATATGCTCATAGACCTTAGAGTTTCTGTTGCCCAGGAAACTATTTCTTGTGTCCCGTAGAATGCTTTCACATGGGGGGGGGGGCTCTTCCCTGTGGCAAATCTGCTTTCAGTAGAGAGTGAAAGAGAAGAGACAAAGTCAGAGACCAGGTCCTGAAGCCACTTCTCTGGTATCTGTCTGTCTCTGCTCTGGCGCAGGACTCATTCAAGCCAGGGGCCACAAGATATGATTTCTGGGGTTGGAGAACCCAAGATCTTTGTGAAGTCTCACTCAATTGCATTTGAGTGCTGGAAAATTCCCAGAACCATACCAGGAACCACTGGGCCATGGTTAGGAGCCATGTCCCTTCTATAACCCTGTTAATCTCCTGGGCTTATCAGATGTCACTGGCTGGGACTGGGACAGAGGAGAAGTTGATGCAGAGGTGCCGCAGGCTGGCCGATCTGGGCCTCCCTCAACCCGCAGGAGAAACGGGGGTCCTAGTCAGGTTGACAAGGCGTAGGCGAAGAAATGATGGCAGAGACGACACATGAAGTACGGGATCTGAATGTATTTCTTAAAAATGGCATCAGACTTTTGCAGTCATTGCAAAAGAGAGATGGTAAATCTGGCAGCTCAATAGTTGAGGTACATCTGAGGCCATCTAAAACATACTGGGTCTAAAGCAGCAGCTATCTCCTCTAGACTGGTGCTGCATCCCCCAGGCCCAAGTGCTCTGGGCCCCGGGGACTGCAGATTGCATGAATCTGAGTCCTAGCCCATCTAAGTTCTAGTGCGAGTCCTAGTGTGAGTCCATAGTGCTAGTCCTGCATGTGAGTCCAAGTCCTTCCAGTGCAAGTCCAAGTCCTTCTATACAAAGTGAAAAGCAGGCTTAAGTAGCATACAGCAAGCAGGGCAGATGACAAGAGTCTCGTAGGTAGGTGACAGTCACATCAAGGTCAGTGATCTTACTGACCAAGATCACGTATCCAGTTGTGAAGCAGGCGGAAGAGCAATGGTGTCCTACCCGCTGGGGCTAATTTGGTATTCCTATTCTAATTCTCTGGTTTTGCTGGAGGCAATGACTAAGGTTCTGACCTAACACTTCTAGCTAATGTCTTTGGGTGGAAGCCCTTCATTACTCTCTAGTATGCAAAACATTTCTAACTATTGTGAACTATCTATTACCCTAAGGAATATGCTAGACCTCTGTTGCTAGCTTTGGCAAGGCAGATTCCTTGAAAGAAATTCCAAGTTATGGACAGCTTGGTATTAAACTAGGATAGGTTGGTAACATTGTGTTGGCCAGGAAACAATGTCCAATCTTAGCCATTTACGAATCATTTCTTGGGGTACCTTTATGCCTAATTATGAGGGCGTGCTGACAATTGGAAAGACTGATCTGGAACTCGTCTGAGTTAGGGGATACCAGCGACTAGTCTGAATATCCAGGAGGCACAGAACTCCTTTTGGATCCTTATTGCCTCTTATCCTTTATCAGGATTTTATCCCCGATATTTTGGATGTGACTGGAGTAGACGAGTGTGCGTGGCACAGAGGGACACTTACAAGGGACATGTCTGTGAGGCCTGCAGAATTCCCTCTCTCTGTAGCAGATCATACTAGCCCTGTCACAGGTTTTCTTTCTACAGGCTATGTTTTCACTTCTCAGCTCTAGAAACATGCAATCTCCCTTCACAGTCTTGCATTGCAAGGCACAGACCTGAGGGCCCAATGTGTCTCTCAGAGGCTCAGGTGGAGGGTGGATACTCCATTCACAACATGGGGAATTTTTGAAATCTTAACTCTCTCATTAGGAAATGCCGCAAGCCTCAGACAGCAATCAAACACCATAGTTGCCAGCGGCAGCGCAGGAGGATCGGTGTAGTTTTAAAAACATTATCAAAGAGCTTAAGTCAGAACAATGTTTGCTGGAGGAGCACAATATTTATGAGTCAGAGCTGCAAGTTTTCTTGAGAAGCGGCAAGTCCCAGGCCTTTCAGAAGCGCAGCTCAGGTGCGAAGCCACTTTCCTCATGGAAGTCCAAGGGTGTGCTTGGGAGCTCTGTGTAACCACAATTTACAAGTCAGGCTGACATCTCTGTGGGGCAACTTGGGATTTCTGCCTTTGAAATCCTCTCAGTAGACCTGAAAATCCAGTTTGTTGTGTCTTTCCTTAAGTCTTAAAATAAATCAGTTGTGGCACGGAGATGCACAGAGGGTGAAGGCACACAGCCTGCCTCTATGCAAAAGGCTTTGTTTTTATGATGTTTTTGTTTTCTGCATGGGAGGAGAAATGGGCTTGAAATAGGGGCTCACCACTAGCTAGCCTAGAACTCACTACGTATCTGGTCTTGAACCTGTCTGAGTGCTAGGATTACAAACACACACCATCTCTGTAGCAGATCATACTAGCCCTGTCACAGGTTTTCTTTCTACAGGCTATGTTCTCACTCCTCAGCTCTAGAAACATGCAGTCTCCCTTCACAGTCTTGCATTGCAAGGCACAGACCTGAGGGCCCAATGTGTCTCTCAGAGGCTCAGGTGGAGGGTGAATACTCCATTCACAACTGTTTCTCTCCTGATGCTTGAGAGACATCTTGAACTTTCAAGCAGGTTGTTCAACCAGGATCTTTGCTACCCAGAGGACTCACACACTGGTGAGATACATGGCATCCAGGTTATACTTTCAGGTTTCTGTGGAGGACAGGTATCATGAACCCTGCTGACTTGTGTTAGTCATCCTTTGCCCCAGGTTTCTGCCTTGTGCTTGTGCCACCTGACACATAGCAAAAGAAAGACAAATGGGACGTCACAAACTAGATGGAACATAGGCAAAGTGAGAGTAGGGTGAGATAGAGGCTCAGTCAGGCTGAGCCTGGAAGGACCTAGTCAGCCAGTGCTACACTGAAAACTGATATAGACATGAAAAGGCAAGAAGAAAGAACAGGACCAGTGTTTATTCTGGGATAGTCTGGGTTTGTCATTTTGGATGAAGGCATCAGCAATGGATCTTCAAAAGTCCTTTGCCTGACACTTGTGTCAGGTGATATCTGGTTGTCAGCTTTGTCTCATCCAAAGGACAAACAGAGGATGAGAGACAATCCTCTCACATCTCGCTTGGGGAGAATGGAAAGACAGTCTCAGGTGTCCATAGTATCCACCCAGGAGGCTGTGCCCAGACAGACAGACATTGCGCCCACAGTGCCCTACATCCACCCCTGTACTGGCTCTATATCTGCACTGAGTCCACATCTATACTGGACTCACACTGCCTTCCTCCTTTCTAGCTTCATGCCCTCAGGTCAGTAATGCCACAGGGACAGAAGACATAATTATCAGTTTCTGAGACATCCTTCAGCAAACACACGTACATGCACGCGCATGTGCACGCACGAACACATACACCTGAACAAAAAAAACAAAACAACCAAGAGGGTGGGTGAACACCCAAAAGGGCAGAGGCTCCTACCACTTCTGGTCCATCCTGGGGCCTGTGCCGACATTCTGAAGCCACATACACGTAGCAGGGTGAAGAGACTTTGGCCCCAGTTTGGGACCTGAGCCAGAATCTGACATTGGGCCAGTTACACTGTCTCCTGACACTTCTTCCCACAATCTTCAGCTGCCTCATGCCCTTGACAGTTGTGAGAAGTGAAGTGATTGGGTGCCGCAATAGACCATCTATGGAAAAAGATAGTAATCAGGGCAAGCACTGAAGGGGTGCACCTGTGTCACCAGGGAATGCATCTGGGACTCTGCAAGTTCTGGCAATGCCAACGTCACATCTTGTTCTTGTCCCAAATACGCACGCATGTATCAGCAGTGTGACAATGACAACTCTAAGAGCTGCATGAGATAGGAGGCATAGGGCTGTAGGTGGTCTCTGGGGGGCACAGAGTGGATGTTGCTGGTTTCTTCCAAGCCCTCTCAATACACTGACAGACTGGAAGTGCAGTAGGCTTGCCTAAGGCCCATGCTTGATTAGTGGGTCTGGAGCTGGCTTCCTGCCTTACTAAGTAGACAGGACACTAGAGCCAGGGCAGACTCCTCCCCACTGATGGCCACTCCCCTACACCTTCCTCCTTAGCCCAACCTGGCCAAGCACTTCACAAAGGCTGGATACTTATGTCCTCCCTCATCCACTTATGGGTCTGTGTTATCACCCACTGCACACTTTCCAGAAAACTCCATGAGCATCTGCCTGACAGCCTCCCAGCTCCTGTGAGATTCTGTGAGAACTGTGGGTGCCACCCATCCTAAACCTAGTCCTCCCCCAGTGTCACCCAAGAACACAGGTATGAAACCCCCAGCCCTAAGAAGTCCCATTACTCCACCCCAGGCTACATTTGACATTTGACCCAAGTAGGCTGTTCAGAGACCACCTTTCCCTGAACTAAGGGCTGCTCACCTGCCTGAGCTCCTTCCTCACTTTTAGTTTCCCAGTATCTCTCTTTAATCTTGCCCCCGCCCCACCCCCAGCTGCTTTGTAGCGGTAGCCAAGTGCACTGTAAAAGCCTTTTCATGTCCTTTCCCCACCCCCATGAAACTTCCTGGCTCTCAGCAGGTATTTCCCTGAAGCTTTCAGGCCCCAGCTGACACCCAGATGTGCTCCAGGGGAAGGGTCAATGTTGACCACATGTCCTGTCTCTCCCACCTAAGGCACAGCATGTCCTGTCTTAGTTGTGTGATTTTTTTTATTACTGTTATAAGGCATCTTAACCCAAAGTACCTTGAGAAGGAAAGGGTTTATTTCAGCTTAGGCTTCCACATTAGTTCATCAATGAGGGATGTCAGGTCAAGAATGCTATGCAAAAACTTGAAGGCAGGAACTGAAGCAGAGGTCATGAAGAACTGCTGCTTACTGGCCTGTTCCCTATGGCTTACTCGGCCGACTTTCTTGTACTACTCAGGGGTGGCAGTGACCACAATGGGCTGAGCCCTCCCACGTCGGTCATTAATCAAGAAAAAGACCAACAGAAGTGCCTGTAGGCCAATCTTAGAGAGGTATTGTCTCAATTGAGATCCCCTCTTCTCAGATATATGGAGGTTTGTTTCACTCTGGAAAAAAACAACCAGCAAGTCCCCTCTATCTCTCTTCACCTCCTGTGCCTCCTCCTGGTGCTGCCCTCTGTGATTTTGAAATTTCGAGTGAACAAGACATAGTAGAGCATGATCTAATTCTGGAGCTGGTGGTGAGTGCGGGCCCAACCCCATGCTTCCATGGTCTCTGGGTGAATCCTTTAACAAAAAACGAAAGTGTTCTGGATTACAGCCTTAGACCACTATCAGCCAAAAGTAGAGTCATTCATCCAGCCTCCCTAGTAGAATGAACCCTGAGGCAAAGGCAAGCAAGGGAAGAAAATCACAAAGCCAGGTGGTGGTTGTGGTGGGGGTGGGGGAGATACTGCCAAGAAAGGATCTGAGACTGCGGAACAGGGCCTAATGAAAAGACACAGGCCCAGGGGAGAGGCTCCCACATACGGAGGAACCAGTCTCTAACCCAGTGTTGGCTAGGACATCCAGGAGCTTCAGCACAATGACTTCACAATGCAAGGTCAAAGAAAGTAGTTAAGTTTTCTGCTCCAAAGCAATCAATTTCACCCTGGTTAAGTCAATCAGGGATGCAAATGGCATACTATCAGCTCTCTCTGCAAGTGACCTGCCTGCCTTCTTGTCTGCATCTGCCATCTGCATCCTAACCCAGGCAATGTTCAGTGGGACTCAAGAAACCCAAACCAGAGACAGTGTTCATATTCCAAGCATGAGGAGAACCAGCACTAGCTGAGGCTGGAGGGCAAACTCCAGTGCCCCCTGACTCAAGCACCTGTACAGGGTCAGTCTGTGAGCTAAGGCGCTGCGGAGGAAGAGTGAGCTCAGCTGTGCTGCATGTGAGTGTCCCAGCCCTCTCTCTGGTGAGCACTAGGAGAATGATCTGCCTGGAGCAAATGTCAGCAGACCTGACATCCCACAATCCAACTGAGATCTGCACCCGGATATTCACTGGGTTCACACCTGCACTGTACCTAATCCAGCAGTGTACCTAATCCAGCACTGTGTGCACACCTGCTCACGGGGAGCAAATGTCAGCAGACCTGACACCCCACAGTCCAACTGAGATCTGCACCTGGATATCCATTGGGTTCACACCTGCACTGTACCTAATCCAGCACTGTTGTGCACACCTGCTCCTGTGACTTCATCCACATAGGTTCTATCCATGTGCTGAATTCATACTAACACTGGGTTCCCCTCTTGACTAGATGCATACCTACACTGGGACAACAACTGAACTTGGTCTATACC
>NW_022196901.1:23373054-23375554 GCF_008632895.1 Mastomys coucha | reverse complement strand
GCTCCTTAGCTCCTATGTCTCACTGAGTTGTTTTGTCCAGCACTGTATCCTTTTGTCAGCTTTGCTGTCTGTCCACAGGAGAACTCTGCATGTCTAGATGATAGGCAAGCAATCTCCCAGCATGATCTGTAATCGTGTGAGCACACAGAACCCTACCCTATCACACAACCTCAAACTCTTGTTTACAGGATCTTGCAACTGCTGTTTGCTCACCCTGTTCTGTGGTGGGCTTCTGCAGGACAGAGAGAGCACAAAGTACAGGCTCACTAAGCAGGATTCAGAGGTCAACATGTCACCCTTTTCCTGTAGGCTTCATTTCCCCAAGGCAGAGAAAGATTTGGTGATGGTAAGTCTGCTAAGATTGTAGAGGGCCCAGACCTGTGATTTAACTCAGTGAGTCTATAGATACTGTTTCCAGGAACAGAAGAATGGGCCAGTAGCATTCTGCACCACTAGAGAGTGGCCTTTTCTTTTTTGGTTTGACCCTCATGATTGCTAGCAGAAAGCTGTGCGGCTTCATTGCTTTCCATAGTGCTCAGAAACAGACTTCCAGGAATCAATTGGAAATGTGCTAGATTTTACAAATAAAAGGTAAGTATGCTTAGGTAAACTTGAAATTCAGGTCAACAGGAAACACCTTTCTAAGGTATGAGCCATTTTATCCAGATTTCAAATGCAGCTGGTGACTATGAGCAGGAACAGCTATGGAAGGGTCTGAGAAAGTGACTGCAGTCTGAATCCTTCCATCTCACGTCACGGAAGTGTGCCTCACTATCCTGAACAGATGTTTGCCACCACCGTAAGAAGACATGGGAACACAAGAGACACTTCCCTCTTGATTCCCAAACAGGAATTAAGGGTTGTTCTTCAAAGCATTTGAAGATGGTTTAAAAAGTTAGATGTCATCTTTCTTCCTAAAATGTAAGACCTCTTACCTGTGTGGCAAAATGTTTCCTACAAAATATTCCTGCTAACCTCAATCTGCTCAGAGAAGCTCTGTGGAGACCATCTTCAGCCTGTATCCCCTGGTGTTTCACAGAAGCAAAACTCTCCAGACTGTTCTGCTCATCTGAATTGTCCTCATTCCCAGACTGGTTCTTAAAATCTTTATGATCAATTGGAAAAATGTATGTTATTATCCTGTCTCTCACCCTTGTTTCTCACACTGCCTTGCATGCAGAAAAATGCTCAAAGATGGCACCATGGATTAAAAATCCAGGCTTCCCTGGAGAATTTCTGCAGAGTAATAAGTGACCCATTAAACAACCCTGAAAGTGTTTTCACTGTAAAATGTCTGTCAACATCATCCCAGATATTTTTTATAAAGTACTAGTAGTAAGACATTAAGAATGACAAAAATGTCTTTAATCTATTTTTAAAAATGTAATCACCTGAGATATCATTCACCTCTCAATAAACAGCAATTGCCCAGACCAGTCTGTCCAGCTGCAGGCTACCCTGCTGGAGCAGGAAGACATTTGCTTTCCGAAAGATCTTCAGTTGTCTCGACCCCACTTCTCTACGTCACTGCAATGACTGATCTTCTTAGGGCATGTAACAAGGGCAGTTTTGACAGCACAACTCCTTCTTTTGATCAAAACCAACAATTCTACGATATCCAATACCAACTGTCACCATAAAAAGAGCCAGACAGAGAGACAAAGGCAGACAGACAGAGAGACCAAGGCAGACAGACAGAGAGACCAAGGCAGACAGACAGAGAGACCAAGGCAGACAGAGTGGAAGGTATGACATCCCAGCCTTCCTCTGTCCATCTAAAATCCAAGCTAGCCATACCACACCACACTTCTGAGGTCAATACCCCATGTTCTTCAGGTGTGCTCTGGCTGGGTGTGCTGTGAGGGGTACTGCTTAGGCAGGAGCCTCATCCTTCTGAGACCTTGAGGTCACTTGTGCCCACAGAAGACAGAGGCAGAAGGCCTCTCAAAGCTATAGTGGTTCACAAAATTTTTTTAAAACGCTTTTATTTATGCTTTGAAAATTTCATACAATATATTTGGAATATATTATTCCCTTCCCCCAGCTCCCTAAATACCCACAACTTCATGCTCTTGAACTTTCTTTTATAAAACAAACAAACAAACAAACAAACAAAAAACATAGAACCTAATTTGTGCTGGCTAAGTCCTGGACTCAGGGCCTGTCCTGGAATTTGGTTAATATGCCAGGTGTCACTTTATTTGAAGAAAACTGACTCTCCCTCGCCCAACAGCAATCAAAGGGCTCTAACTCCTTGGCTTGGCTTCATGTCTACCTCCCTTCCTCCACGCTGAGATCTTTGTTTAGCTTGAGCTTATGATTGTCTTGTGGTTTAGAAACATACAAAATTGAGACCTCTATGGAGTACCTGGCTCAACAGGTAGTGATATAGTCACACTGTACACCAGACCTCCATGAACAGGGAGTGGTTTGTCACACTGTGCACCAGACCTCCATGGACAGGGAGTGGTGTAGTCACACTGAGCACCAGACCTCCATG
>NW_022196901.1:23361277-23371856 GCF_008632895.1 Mastomys coucha | reverse complement strand
CCATGAACAGGGAGTGGTGTAGTCACACTGTGCACCAGACCTCCATGAACAGGGAGTGGTGTAGTCACGCTGTGCACCAGACCTCCATGAACAGGGAGTGGTATAGTCACACTGAGCACCAGACCTCCATGAACAGGGAGTGGTATAGTCACACTGTGCACCAGACCTCCATGAACAGGGAGTGGTATAGTCACACTGTGCACCAGACCTCCATGGACAGGGAGTGGTGTAGTCACACTGTACGGCCTCTACAACCACCTCTCAGGGTTGAAGCTTTGTCCCCTTTAACCAATTCTCTTTCCCCTTCCCAGCCACAACAGAAACTCTTGTTCTAATTCATTTAAATCTATACTTGTGTGTGTGTGTGTGTGTGTGTGTGTGTGTGTGTGTGTTTGAGGATGGGTGTGGGAGGATGAATTGAATGAGAAATATCCCACCATAGTCTTCGGCATTTGAACACTTGGTACCCAGTTACTGATGCTGTTTGGGAGGTTTTGAAGGAATGGCCTTGTTGGAGGAAGGATGCCACCAGAAGTCTGTTTTGAGAGTTTAAGGACTTTTGCCATAGTGAATTAGTTCTCTCTGTTTTGTGCTGATAGTTTAAGATGTAAGCTCTTGACTTTCTGTTCCTGCCACTCTGCCTTTGCTCTACCATCATAGACTCCACTTCTCTGGAACACCAAGATGAAATAAATTATTTCTTCTATAAGTTACCTTGGTCATGGTGTTTTATTACAGCAATAGAAAAGTAACTGAAATGGGCCCACTGGTCAGTGAGCTCCAGGGGTCTATCTGCCTCCAACCTCTCAGTGCTGGGATTACAGATGTGTACCACCACACCTAGTTTTTTATTCTTTATAAGAATCCAGGATTGCTATTCATAGCTATACTGACAAGCTGAGATAGCTACTTTCTTGGCATGAAACTTGATGACAAAAGATACATGTCAGGTCTGTCCATTGTAAACCTGACATAAACTGTAATTCTCTATAAACCTATGGTGACTTTTGAATGTCTAATTCTGAGGCTGACTGCTGGCCAGGCATCCTCCACTCCAGAATGCTATACGCACAGGAGTGCTGTGAAGGCTGAAGCAGCCATGAACCCCCAGAGTGTCCCATGTAGCTTCAGGGCAAGCACATCATTTCAGTGCAAAATGAGCCTAGTAGAACAATGTGGGGTGCATAGCAGGAGCTCTGAGTGGTCACACTCAATGGACCACTCCAGGGAAAGCCTTGCTGAGGGAAGCCACAGGGATAGCTAGCAAAGGTTAGAGTTCCTTGAGTCTAGTAAAGGATGAAGGTCAGAGGATGTCATCTTCAGTCCGGTAAAACCATTTCCAGTCCTCCAAGCAAAATGTGAATTGTCTGAAGGTCCATGCCCTGTGCTTCCTGATAAAGGCCCTGGAGCTTTTTTGTACAGCATCTCCATCTCTACTGTCTTCTCTTTCAGTGGGTATTGGTGTCTAATCTCAATACTTTCCATAGCAAATGTGGTAGTTGATATTCTCACCTACCTGGGGATTGATATTTCAACAGAGAGTTTTGTGATAATAGAATACAGGGTTTCAAGTACCTTGTATCTTGAAACCCTGTGGGGGAGTGATGAATGACACTGTCACTTCCCTCTGTGTGAGGCCCTATTCTGGGGGCTCATCCTCACAGCATCAGCATCTGGCCTGAGTCATCTTCCTGGATCAAGGCTTTCTCACTTGCCCCAGAACTGGTTCCTTCCTGCAACCACTCTATAGATCCCATGGGCCTGTTCTCACTGGGATCTGCTTTCAGCAAGGGTTTATAATGAATGTGATGTAAGGAACCCCTAAACAGGGGAGGAGATATATGCTTCTGCCTGTCTGATGTTCTCCCCCACCCTGAAGTGAAACCCATCGTCATGATCCTGAAAAGTAGGACCTTTCCCACTCACCAAGCAGACTCAGCACCCCCAACTAGACCTGCTAGGTCATCATGAGTTCAGCCCACCAAGTGTCAAGAAGGCCTGAGGGTGACAAGGTGGAGGTTATATTAGTACAGCTTTATGCTGGACTTACGAGTCCTCTCTGAGCCGACAGGGCTGAACATGGACCAGGAACCTGTGAGCAGTCTGGGAAGCTGGCCAGGAAGTACAAGGGAAGACAGGGGGCACAAGATGGAAAGGAAAATGGGTCCAGGGGTACTGCAGCAGAGACACTGGATGTGTCCACTGGCTAGACCAAAATCTGTCTATCCACAGAACCACAAAATGTGGCTGTGTTTGCTCTGGGGCCAAGGGGTCACACACATGGCTACATTTTTCCTGATGAAAAACGTAGGTCTCTTACTTACACTGAAAGAGTTGACAGTCAGCAGAATCCAGCCATAAAATGCTATTTAAAGCAAATGATTTATAGGCTGTGTTAGAGGCAATATTTTGAAAACAAAATCCCACGTGTGCGTGCGTGCGTGCGTGCGTGCGTGCGTGCGTGCGTGCGTGTGTGTGTGTGTGTGTGTGTGTGTGTGTGTGTGTGAACACACGTGTACAGTGCAGAGGAGCTCACCAATGTGTTCCTCTAACATGGCTCACCACTTTATCCCCTCTCTCTGAACTTGTAGATCACTGTTTGGGTGTTATTTTTTTATCCTGGTGGCCAGCAACCTTCTTCCCAGTGCTGAGATTACAAGTCTGCGTGGCAACACTCAGCTTTTTTCAGATGCAAGGATCCAGATTCAGGTCTTGGTACTTTTGCAGCAAGTCTCTGACCTAATGAGCCATTGACCCCAAAGAATTTCCATTAGTAAATTTATTGTCAGGTTGAAGAGCATAGCATATCAACAGATGAATATATAAAGAAAATTCACTAAATAAATGTGAATAAAACATTAATTGGCCATTAGGAAAACAAAATTCCATCTTTTGCAGAAAAAAATGGTAGAATTGGAGATTGTTAAATTAGAATATAAGTCAGACTCACAAATATGGCACAGTCTCTCTCATCTGCAGAATGCACCTTCTGGAAGCTTGGATCTGATGGTAGAAGGGACGCTGGAAAGAACACCAGGAGAGACAGTGATAGAGGTGGACACTTACAAGCCTGAAGAAAATGTCACCAGAAAGCCAGTCATTTTGTACAACTGGTATGCTGTCACTGCTTTTACATCAGATCTAATAACAATAAAAATTAGTCAGGCAGTGGTGGTACACACCTTTAATCCCAGGACTTGGGAGGCAGAGGCAGGCGGATTTCTGAGTTCAAGGCCAGCCTGATCTACAGAGTGAGAGACAGCTAGGGCTACACAGAGAAACCCTGTCTCAACCCTCCCCCCAAATAATAATAGAGAGAGTGGTCATGAAGAAGGCGCCCCCCTTCAAGAACTTATATCCTACAAGCACCCTGAATTCAAAAATCTTTGGTTTTTAATAGGCTTCAAACTAAGAGTCGCCCATCACACTCTATGGCATTTATTTCCACTTTCTCCCACTGTGGCAGTCATTAACTCTCAGGCTTGTGTGAAGATGCAGAAACCCCAGTGTGAGTGGGCTTTGCTGAGTGACTGATGCCTGCTCCAGAGCACAGCTTGGCTTTTCATAGGACTTCTGTTTTAGTTGCATTTCTTAAGCTGATTAGTAAGGATGGGATTTTAATTGGGGTCCCCATTTTCTTTGAGTCTTTGGAAGACATCAGGATTTTTTTTTCCAACACATAATTAATCAGGGAGGAAAATCTTCCCAGGAATCGCTTTGTTCTTCCTTCTTCTGTAGAGAATTATCCGGACTTGGTCAAAGCAGGTTAGACCTCTATACAAAAGACATCTTAATGATGTCAAAATGAAGCCCACATTTCTCACCTTTGGACCAGAGAGAGTAGAAGAGTATCCTTTTCTTTTTTTTAAAGTAGCCAGTCTGTCCAAAGCCTCAGACCCTCACTTCATTATGGCTGAACTCATACAAATCCGCACAAGTGTGAGAGCTTCCTGCCTGGGCCCCACAGCAGCAATGGGAATGGCCCTCCACCGCAGCAGGAATGCATTTATGATCATGCAATGCTTAAGTCTGTTTTTATTTCTCATTTTATGGAAAATGCAGCCGTAATCCCTTCAGAATTCCCCTCCGCTTAAATCTTAGCGAGCGTTCTTGGCCGCCTCTTAATGTCTCAAGGGTCCTTCAAGTTGCATAAGCCCATATTCAACAGGTAAAGCCCACTTTGTTCTGTAGAGATGGCTGGAAATAACACAAAATTAAAGATTTAATCTTCTGTGGGTGACACAGCCTTTCCTAGTTTGTCACAAAGGAACCAAAAGTCTAGCTAGCACCTCCTCAAAATGCAGTCTTTGATTGGCAGGGCCTGCTGCATTGATTCCCCAAAACTATGTTGCTAGAAATTTTATTAATACAATTAAGCAAAGAAGCCAGGGCAGCCTTTAAGGTTGTGGGAGAGGATTGCTTTCGCTAGCAACCCAGCTCACAGCATTTATGTGCAGGGGAAATAAAGGAGCCAAGCTTTGATGACAAATTAAGTACTTTTCCCTACTGATAGGAAAACCCTGGCCCTAACAACATAACTCAGAAGTGTCAGCCAAAACATTGATATGAAAATTGAAGATGAGCAGAGCCCCAGGGACTGAACGCCTTCTTTGTTACCTGTCACCACGCATTCCAGGAGACTTTTCAGTGGAATAGTTTGTAATTTGAATTATCTCCCCAAATTCAGTGTTTTTTGAAACATGATAGGAGATTTTTGTGTCTGCAACTTTGCTGTTGAGACTTGGCCCACAAACAGATAATTTGATATTGATGCATTCTCAGGACATGGAAGGTCCCCTGTAGACACTTGTTGCATTAACTTTTCCTAAGAAATATGAACGAACATCTATTCACCCCAGATATGGCACCAACAACAGTAAAGATCCCATCAAAGTCCACCTTGGTGAACTTCTAGAGTTATTGGGATTCCTGACAGAGCATGGCTGAATGGCTTATGCTCATAGGAGCGTGGCTGACCCCAGGGCAGCTGCATCACCACAAAGACCCACCATCTTGCATGGTGACCTCATGGGATCTGCATAATGGATTATCACTTTTGGTGAACTTTCCACCCCCTATACACTCTAGCAGCTCCCAAGAGGCCTTGCAGCTGGAGTAGGAAGCAGGGGGAAAGTCTTAGCAGGGAATGCAAGATGAGGGTCCTTTAACTCTCATCCTCTATGGAATGCTAACAGCTCCATTACCACTCCAAAAGTCCTAGCTGTCACTCTATCCTGTATCTGGCTGTTCATTTAGTTGCCATGACTACCAGGCCCTAGTTATCTCTATTCAAAGATTGCTGGGATGGTTGTGGTGTGTCTAGAGGAAAACACCACATTTCTACTCAGCATTCTGCCACTGTCCTTTTGAAATCCCCAGGAGGAAATCTTTGGAAGAAGGATTCTGAATGGGATAAGAGATCCAAGTGATGGGCATTCATTAAGGTGGAGAGGAAACTCAGGAATGGAAACCCAACAACATGTACCAGGTGGGAGC
Source organism: Mastomys coucha (assembly GCF_008632895.1). Classification (NCBI taxonomy): domain Eukaryota; kingdom Metazoa; phylum Chordata; class Mammalia; order Rodentia; family Muridae; genus Mastomys; species Mastomys coucha. The sequence goes on along the minus strand of NW_022196901.1, from coordinate 23,366,360 downwards.
AGTTCTCAGCTGGAGCCCGCCACAGTCATCCAGGGAGGAGCTCCAAGGAAGCCCTTGTTGGATGACCTGTGTGCAGAGGTCATCTGCAGCCTGTGGAAGCTGAACAAGTTGGATGACACCAAGAACACCCTGCTTCCAAGTAGCCATGCTGATGAGAAAGCCAGTGGTCCCGTGGTCACACACACAAGATCCTGAGAGGTGTTGATGGAGATATGAATAAACCCTGCATAGTGAGCAGATATTGAGGAAACAGAATGTCCACATGGGCACACATGAGCAGAGAGAAATCCTGATGGTACCAGAGTTTCTTGGCCCTCTCTGGGGTCCCACCTCCCCCAGGACTATGCCACTACATCATGGCCCACCAGTGAAGCCTTAAACTAGAAGCTGACACTTCTCTGGGTACAAGTACAGCGGGCAGACACCCAAATGTCCCCATCTGGTTCTGGAGTCCTGTGTTTGTCATACTGTAACCTTCACTGGCCAATATTTTTATTTGCACCCTCAACAGCATAGGAGCAGGCAGCAAGTGCACCCAAGAACACCATTGGGGTTGACATGGGCTACATCAAAGGCTCTATCTCCCGATTCAGCCTCTGAGGGTTGACAAATCTCAGGACACAACTGTTAAAATTGTCAGAGTTCTCCTCTGAATGCTAAGCCAAACACAGGATTAACATGGCCATAGGCAGTTTATAGAGAGCCTTCAGGCTGGAGCCACCCCTAACAACAATCTTCTGATAAGCAGAGAGGTGACATAAGTCATCCAGTGCAGCATAGAGGTCTTGATTGCTTTGCCAATTCTCTATTGCTATGTCACCAACTATATGCAAGACCTGCAGCACTGGACAGCAATTCACATTCCCTCTCATGCAGTGGACTCAGCCAGGACTGCAAACCAAAGATGCTCTTTGCTCTCTATCCATCACCTTACTGGGCCCCCTCCTTCCCATAAAGCCTTATGTAGACATTCCATCCTGTATGAACAATGACAAAACAAGGAGCCTGTAGACAGATAGGGGAAGCTGGGGCACTTTGCACAATAGGGCTGAGTGAGCAGAAACAGTTGGAAGCCAGGTTTCTGTCAGCACAGCAGCAGAGGAGGCTGTCCTATAGTGGCCCACATTATCTGTTCTATCTCTCACATCCTTCAGCCTTCTACCATGGAGTAGCACTGTACTGAAATGGTGACTGGGGACATGCAGCAAAAGGAGTTAAATGCACATTTTCCCATTCCCAATTTCTTACTAGATCTGACTTCTATCAAAGTATCCCATGGTCCATAGTTCTTAGACATCCAATCTGGTAGCCCTCAGTCTGGCTGGCATTATGAGCTGAGCTCAGAAAGTATAGGTAAAAACAGAAAGAGAAAGCTTGAAAAGAGAAACATTCACGAATGGAGGACTACATTTAATATTGTATATGGAGCTAAAAGACTGAATGCCTCCCCTAGAACTGGGGGAAGGTGGACATATTCAATATCATCACTACTCACTACAATGCTAAACTTGCTAGCCACTTTGATAAGAGAAGAGAAGAGAAGGTGGTAAGGCCTTCAAGTAGAAAGGATAAAACATAGCCATGTTCATATACTGATGCCATCTTATCTGTAGGAAAAAAATGTAACAAATATACAAAATCACCTAGAGTTAAGTATAGCAAGTTTGTGTGATACAACTTAAATGTTTAAAATTAATTGTAATCCTACATAATAGCAATGAGCAACTAAATATCAGTATTAAAATAAAATACCATGTATAGCACCCCCCTAAAATTAAATGCTCACAAATAAACCAATAGAAACACATTCACCTATTAGAAATGTGAGCCCAACACACCAATGTGGAGAGGAGGGATCTTTACTAGGTGACAATGCTGAACACTCTGCCTTCATCTGTGGACTGATAGAATTCTTGTGGTAGATTAATTTTCAACAAAATACTTGATGTAGATAATCTACAAGGAAAAGAAGCCTATTCTGGTACAGGTAATTTTGGCATGATTTTAGAGCCCAGACCATTTCTGAATGCCTGCCTGGATTTTTGGACCTGTGGTAAAGCAGTAGATCATGATAGAAGCACATGGTAGGAAGAAAAATATAACCATATTAACTTTGGATCTGCTAGAAACCAGAAGGAAAGAGAGCAAAGGCTGAGGTCCCAAGGCCTCCTTCAAGGGAGTTAACCCAAGTTAACTTCCTTCCTCCCATCAGGCCTCACCTGCAAAAGGTTCAGCTAAGTGGTAATACTTCAGCATGATGACTGAGCCTTTGGGAGACACTGAAGATCCAAGCCATGAAAGTGGGTTTATAATGAAATCAGATCAGGGTCACATGCTTTCCTGCCCTTCTGCCTTCCACCATGGGGTGACATAGCTGGAAGACAGTAGCAAAACTCAAGCCCCCTGACCTTAGATATTCAGTCTTCAGAAACTCCTGTTCTTTCAAATTGCAAAGTCTCAGTTGTTTAAAACACAGCAAAGCAGGCTGTCTTAGTGTTCTATTGCTGTGAAGAGACACCATGACCAAGGAAATGCTTATAAAGGAAAACATTTAATTGGGACTGGTTTATAGTTCAGAGGTTTAGTCAATTATCTTCATGGTGTGAAGCATGGCGGCATGAAGGCAGACATGGCCTTGGAGAAGGAACTGGAGTTCTATATCCAGATCTGCAGGCAGCAGAAGGAGAGAGTGTGACATTGGGCCTGGCTTGAGCATCTGAATTCCCAAAGCCCACCTCCAGTGACACATTTCCTCCAGCAAGGTCACACCTACTCCAATAGAATTTATAATAACCTAGGAGACACACCTTTGTATGTGTTCTTGAGGATGTTTCCAGAGATGTTTAACTGAGGAGGAAAAGCCCATTCTCAAAGGGGGTAATACCTTCTGACAGGCAGCCCAGGTATGTCTGAGAAGAGCTATATCACCTGCTTGTCCCTCATTGCTTTTCCTGAGCATGAGTGTTTGTCTTCACTATCAGACATGTACTTTCTGGCATAGACTCAGCACCCATGTCGCTCTAGGAAGTCTGTGTTTGACCTCCAGGCCGAGATAGCTGAGGTGGTCGACCTTGTGGCCTGGGCAGTTGCTGGGTTTTCTCCAACATGCGGATGGCTAATTGTAGAACCAGTCCAATCCAATAAACGAATAAACCCCCATTTACTCTGTGTGTGTGTGTTACACACGCACGCATGCATGCATGCACACACACACATACACACACACACACACACACACGCACACACACATACACATACATGCATGCACGCACACACGCGCATACACACACACACATACACACACACACACACACACACACACACACATTCTCCTCGTCCTGTTCCTCTAGAGAACCTTGGCACACACACACACACACATACACACACACACACACATTCTCCTCGTCCTGTTCCTCTAGAGAACCTTGGCTGGTTCAACAGGTGGGTTCACCTTTGTTGATTATTAAAACTTGCACTTGAGCACAGAACCAGTGCAGACTCAGGGGGAACTTTCCCGACTAGGGATTCAGAGAAAGATGCTGATTTGAGGACCATAAAATGCTGGTGGTTAACATTTAATCTTGTCTGCTAATTTATAAAAACACAGAAAACCTCTATTCTATTTCAGAAGACTAGTGTGAAATTCAACCTGATGTGAGATTCATTGGCTCCTTCATACTGATATTGATTTCCACACTTGACTGCAGAAAGGAAAAGGGCAGACTTCTGGGGGTTGGTGGAACCCATGGCTTTCTCACCATACACCTAAGTGATACTCACACATGAAGAAGTGAGGCTGGGGTTCTAGATTTTAATTTTAAACCATCAAATTAACCATTGCTACACAAAATACTCAGATAGGCTCAGAATTAGGTTCCCCCTGAAAAAGAACATTTACTATGTATGTCAACACAGAAACCATATAGATAAACAAGCTATGGTACTGCTTGTAATGGATGGGATGGGAACTTAGGGACCTAGTTTCCCTCCAATGGCAGCCCAGAGACAAAACTCTCATCTAATCTCCAAATGATGTCTGAATCAGATATCCAGGCCGGCCACAGATGCCTGCTTGAACCACAACTGGGCTGGACTTCTTTGTTCCTCTGTGATGATGTGGAGTTATTTCTCCTTTAAAGTTCTGCAGTGGTTCATTACAAACAAAAACCCCTGTGTTTACAATACTCACCTCAGTGTGACAGTCAGAAAATATAGCTCTGTAGGAGAGCATGCTCCCTAAACTGCCTACCTTTGCATGCAAACAAACAGAGCCTGGAGAGTTTTTAATTTGGAGATGGGTGAGATAATTTCACTTACAACATTGTCAGCAGTTGCAAAGAACAGAAACCACTCACTTTCCTGAGAAAGAACAGAAGAACCCAGCCATTAATTATCACAAATAATTGCTACTGCTTAAAAGTAAACATGTTTCATTTGGCAGTGTTGGTGATGTAGTGATGTTAGAATTAGTGTTAGGGGTGGGGGAGGACACTAGGCACATTTCTCCAGACCTGAGTGCACCCACTCATCCCAAAAAGGAAACGAAAGGCCAAATTATGGATATGACCAAAGTCCAACTTGGTGAACAAATGAGTTTATTGGCCTTATTATAGGAGTAGGGTGAGGGGTTACTTGCAGGACTATGGATGACTCAGATCTAGATGCATCACCGAAGCCAACCCCAGCATGCACAAAGAGTCATGAAAGATAGAACTCTGATAGGAAGCCTCTTCCATGCAGTTCTGCTGTTCTGAATCTCCTTACAGCATTTATAACCTTGGGGAGGAAGTTGCCTGGTACATCTGGTCAGTTTAGGGGACTTTCTGAAATGTATGAGTTTTTGCCCCAGTATTAAAAACTTCTTTTTAGATCTCCTTGCATCTTAATAAGTCAGAAAGGAAGTTGCTACACAGCAATGACCACTGAAACCTGGTCTGATCCTAGAGAAAAATAGCAAGGTTCTTTGAAGGTCACCTGGGTCTTCTAGGTAATGAGTCATTTAATAAATGGGCAAAGAATCCCCATCAAAATTCCAACTCAATTCTTCACAGACTTAGAAAGAGCAATTGGCAGATTCATCTGG
>NW_022196901.1:23356371-23360121 GCF_008632895.1 Mastomys coucha | reverse complement strand
CCAGGGTCTCAACCACCAACCAAAGACTGCACATGGAGGGGTCTGATTGTTCAGGCAGCACGTGTATAATAGAGGATTGCAAATTCAATCATCAATAGGAGGAGAAGACCTCGGCCCTATGAAGGTTCTGTGCCCCAGTGTAGGGGAATGCCAGGGCCAGAAAGTGGGAGAGGGTGGGGTGGCAGGCATGGGGAAGTGGGAGGCAACAGGAGCTTGTTTTTGTTGTTTTTGTTTGTTTCTTTGTTTTTTGGAGGGGAAACTGGGAATGGAGAAATTTACATGTAAATAAAGAAAATATCTAAAATAAATAAATAAACAAAAGGGCAAAGATTTCTATCATTTAGTGCCAAGTACCTCCCCACAATCCAACTATACCACTTTCATGGATTCATGTAGCCCAGGAGGAAGGTGTTCCATTTTGAACTCATATCCATACCCAGAATTGAGTCTTCCCCCACAGAGCCCACTGTCCTCCTATGTAAGTCTTGTATCCTGTGTTTGTTCTGTTGAGGCTTCTGGAGATTGCCCAGGATATACTGACTGTCACTTTAAAGGTCAGACCATAGAATAAGGGTACTGAAGTTTAGAATTAGCCTCCAAATCCTCCCTACTTGAGTAGATAATTCCTGTGGGAGATGCTTTAAAAGGGAAGAAAAACCTAACCAAGAATTAAAGGAGAAGACAATTGTACAAATCAAGCTGATATGTGATGTGAACAGGGATCCAGAGATAGGTTTATTGCTCCCCAAAACACTTGTAAATGTTGTAAATAAGTATCATCCTGGTTAGCTTCTAACTGTCAACTTGATACAACCTAGGGTTAACAGAGAAGAAAATCTCCATTGAGGGATTTCCAAGATCAAGTTGGGTTATTGTGTGTCTGTAAGGGATTGTCTTGATTGTCAATTGAGGAAAGTGCCACTGTGGGCAGAAGTATTCCATAGACATGTGCCTCTGGGCTGTATAAAAAAGCAGGCTATGCATACATCTGTGGGTGAGCCAGTAAGCAGTAAGCAGCATTCATTCATAGTTTCTGCTGTACCTCCTTGGCTGTGAGGCAACTCTTGCTTGACTTCCTATCTTGACTTCCCTCAGTGATAGACTTAGCTGGAAATACAAGCCAAATAAATCCTTACCTCTGGTCTGATTGTTGTCTCACAAAAGTAGAAAGCAAACTGGACCACATAGATGTGTTTTCAACTCTCCTGCACCCTGCAGTGCCCCGAGCATATATGGCCCCTCTCCTTCGCTTCTTTTCCATTCCCTTTGTCTTCTCCCCATCTGGCCTGCTCCTCTCTCCCATAATGGCTCTTCAGATTCTCCACTGTTTGCAGGATCAGTCTGAACAGAAAAGAAAAAAAAAAAAAAGAAAAGAGCTTTTCTTTCTTAATCCGTGTCAAGGTTCACCAAATTACTGTCCCCCAAAAACATCTTCAGTTTGAAAAAGAATAGAACAAAAGCAAGTAAAGTCTCAGGGTCAGGAGGCCACAAGTGTCTCTAGAGTATAGCCAATGGATGCTCTCACATCCTAGACCTCTGAGAAGAATCCCCACAGAGATGGTCCTCACAGTACTGCAAACCAGTTCCTGTGACCTAAGCTGACACATAAAATATCTCATGTTTCCAAAGCACAATGAATCAAGATCACCCATGCCATGCCTTTGTTATTTAAGAGTTGTTCATGAGAAGATGTGCTCTATTCCCAAGAAGGGTGGCAGGCTCTTTTCCTAATGTTGTGCAACATACGCAGTGTACCATGGATACACTCTACCTCTCTGTCTAGGTGCTGGTCCATGCTTTGGCTGAGTTCACATAGACATTAAGGATTCTTAATCTGCACTAGAATCAGAGGATGCTCTAAAAAGGTGTCCTTAGGAGTTTCAGCACAGTGAGGATGTGCTCTCCAGTCATTCTGTTGACCCCAACATTGACTGTCCAGGAAGGGAGGTCAGAGCCTGATGGAAAGTCTATGTCTTCTTCTCCTCAGTATGCCACTGGCAAACTATTCCCTGTCCAGCCTTGTGTGCTGTGTACTGTAAAGGCCTATCTACAAGTGCCCCTATGCCAGGGCCACAGCTGGGGTTTGTCCTGTAGTTAATCCAGAATGCTTATGGCCTAGTCCTGAGGCTGCTTCAGTTCAGGGTCTTCAGAGCCAGGTTGTGTGTTTTTCACAGTGCAGAGTCACCATACTGAGAAATTATTAGATGTCACAGTTCCTACATCATGCTGTTCTCTGGTGACCACATCACGAAAGAGAAAAACAAAACTCACTTCAACCCACCTATATGGCCTATGAGAGCATAGTACCTACTGGGACAGTAAGCACCCGCAGATTGTGGGGAGCTAAACCTGGAGGACAGGAGTTCCACTGTTCATCTTTTCAGGAAGCAACTAGCTTGACCTGCAGCTCTGTTGCCATGGTACCCAAGGCCCTTGGTTTCCATGGCACCACTCCTGGAAGGTATGCAGAGGATGACTGGCCTCAAGTGCATGGTTTTCCCCCTATTTCTCACATAAAAGATGTATATGCCACAAGATCCATGGAGGACTTACCGACATGTGTGTCAATGACAGATGATTCACCAGATACTGAGTTCCTATGACCACTGTCTTCCTCTCTCAGTGCTAGCCTTATCTTGGTGTTTGAGGATGAGCCACTGGTGAAACCAAACAGATTAACTGAGTGTCAGAAACAGATTCTGCTATACACCATGAACCCCCCCCCCAAAAAAAAGCCCACATAGGAGCCAGTCTCTCTGATGTCTGCACCCCCCAAGACAACATGTGAGGCCATTGAGGTATATGGAGGTACATGAACAGGGGTTTGAAAGACAAGCCTCAATGTGGAGAAAAGGGCAGTCTGATGGTGGCTTGCCAGATTTCCAGCCTCGTACACATCTACCAAGCCCAGACTGGGCCCTCTAAATGATGGCACCAGGTGCCACTGGAGTGAGGGAGGCTGATGTCAACCTCTGAAACTCACAGAATGCCTGTGTTGCTTTTTCTAAAATGGCCCCAGAGGTGGTGAATGGCTCCTGCCCAGCCTGGGACAGTAGTAACAGTCCAGTTATTACTACTGTTGGGAACAGCTCCCACATAGTGTCATCCTTAGCTCACCTCTTATTAGATGACCTACACTCACCTACAGCATCTGGGCATCAGAACAGAGCTTTCCCACTCTTCATCACTTTAGCCCTGACATCTGGGTATCTACTGAGCAGATGGCACTGTTCCACCTCTCCAGGGAGTATGTCCTGCTTCCACAGAACATCACAGGTGGAGCCATTTAAAAAGAATCATTTTTCCTTTCTGGATACCAGGAAGTTCAAGAAGCAGGTACCTGCATCTGATGGGTGATGGCTTTGCTACAGGATGGCATGGTGGAGGCCAACTCATGGTGGCACAAGGCAGTGTAGAAAGATATTAGGAGCTGGAAGCTCACCTTCACCACACCCAAGTAAGGACTGGTCAATATCATCCCCGAGAACTGTGTCCCCAGGTCCTCATCCTTCTCCAATTACTCCTTATAGAACAACATTTTCTTCTAAGATGGAATGTTTTATCTCAGAGGAGATTGTTACTGTGGTGGTTCAAATGAGAATAGACCCTGTAGGCTCATATGTTTAAATGCTTCGTCTTCAGTTGATAGAAGTATTTGCCAAGGATTAGAACTTGTTGCATGAACTGATACAACCACTCTGGAAATCAGTTTGGCGGTTCATCCGGAAATTAGACATAGTACTACCAGAG
>NW_022196901.1:23335794-23355405 GCF_008632895.1 Mastomys coucha | reverse complement strand
TATAAATAAAAAAAAAAAAAAGAACTTGTTGCATGGTGTGTGTCATTGTAAGTGGGCTTTGAAGTTTCAAAAGTCAATGTCATTTCCAGTTAGCGCTCTCTTCCCCTCTCTCCCTACTCCACCCTGCATCCTGCCTTCATTTTGGGGTAAGGATATAAGCTTTCAATTACTGTTCCAGCACCATGCCTGCATGCCTGCCTATTGCCATGTTCCAGCTATTATGGTCATGGCTTCACCCTCTGCAACTGTAAGACTTTAATAAGTTGCCTTGGTCATGATGTCTAATAGAAAAACAATCAAAATATCTGTACCACACTTACATGCATAACCAACACTATTGATGCAAGCATATTTGTCATCTCTGGGCAGCTTCAGAGCAGAGATGCAGGGTTGTTGATGCACAGGCCCCATCACTTTGAGCTCAGGTCACATGACCAGGGACCTTTGCAGAGAGATGGGGGCTCTGGAGAACAACATCTTGACTCCTCATTACAGAATCACAGTCTACAACAAGGCCTTCTACTTCATGACTTGAGCCTGATACTATTACAAGGAATAAGAGACCTGTTTGAGTTTAGAGCCTTTTCTTAGACATGTCTCAGAAGAGGCAGATAGGTAAGGGCATCCTGAATGGGCACAGAAATGGCACTGACAGTCCTTTTCTCAGAGTTGAAGAAATGACACTAGCAGTCCTTTTCTCAGAGTTGGGAAGACATGTCACCTGCAATGAATTTCAATCCTGGGAAGCATCCCTACCTAGCAAGTGTCCATAGGTATCATGACTGTGCCTATCCCAACTATGTCATTTCTTAAGACACTTCTTAGAATGTCTTTACACTCTAAGAAGCAAGTAAATGAGAAAGGATGGTTTAAGTGGAGAGAAGCTATGAAAAAAAAGACAGAGAAGGCCTTGCTCTAAAAGCAGGAGAGGGAAGGAGGAGAGGGGAGGAGAGGATGATAGGAGTGAAGGGAGAGAGTGGGGGGCGGGGGGAAGAATGTAGTTGGAAGCAGTAGAGGCAGCCATGGGAAGGCAGGTGCCAGCTCAGCAGAGGGGTTTCCCAAGAGCCTGAGCAGCCCAAAAATTCAACTTTTAGATGCCAAGCAGTGTCCCTGTCTAGAATGGCCTCTGGCTTCTGCAGGCTGTACTCTCCATCACACAGTTGGATGCTGCCTGCCTCTACAAGAAGACTCTGGGCTACTGGTACATCTCAGTACACATGTCCTTGGTGCCTGTCACAGTGCCCCACTCCACATCCAGGGCTTGGAAATGGCTGTGGTCTTTAAAAATAATACCTCAACTCCAGAGCGATTTTCAGAAGCTCCATATTACAGGATTGCTATCCTACTGAAATTTTTAAATAGTAACACCAGTTTCCTGCTGATTCTCAATGTCACATTCAAATCCCCTTGAAAATCTCAAAATAAGCATCAGATCTGGTGGTTATCTAAGGTTTAGGGTTTCTTGTTTTATGTTTTTCTAGTGTTACTATGGTGGAGCCACATATAAAGCAGAAATGTGCTCATTTGTTTTGAAATTTAAAACATTTGAAACTGGTGAGCAGGACTGCGGCCACAGGGGTTTGGAGAAAGAGGATTTTTGTTGGGGAGGCCTGGTTGGTTGAGTGAGCAGGAGCTTGGGTACATAAAGAACAGTGCTGATGCCAAGATTCATCCCACAGCCAGGAAGACCAAGGCCCCAGGAGTAGACATGTGAGATGTAGGGCTGGGGTTAGGTGAGGTTGTCTGTCCTTGTGCTTTAGTGCTTGCTGTTCGTCTGCTTTTACCTATGCTTTTGAGATGGAGTCTTGATATGTAGCAAAGATGATTTTAAACTAGTGATCCTCCTGTTTCTACCTCTGTACATCTAGAATGAGAGACAGTGACATCACATCTAGTTACATGCAGTGATGGTAAATGAGCCCAAGAGTACATGCTAAGGCAACTTCCGCTGAGCCACACCCCAGCCCTGACATCTGCATTGTATATAAGGAGAGCCCAAGGAAAGTCCTCTACAAATGTGCTGTCAGTTATTCATCTGTTGGTTTATTATTTATGGAACCTGTGCCTGACACACAAGTCTCCATTTTAAGACTGCTGTCATCACCTGAGAGCAAATGGGCAAGCAGCCACCCTAGTGCTCAGCATTGTGCTTGGCTTTGTCAGTCTGCAAATTGACTAGAACAAACTGAGGTTAGCCAGCTTCTTCTGATAAAGTAGTGACCTTCAGACAACCCAAGCCCTTCAGTTTTACAATAGTTCAGACATGGTGATTTGTACCCAATCTGCATAACTGCCTGTGTTTCCTGTTTTGAAACATCTGTATATTAACTTCAGTGGGAAAAGGCTCTTCTAGACAAGTGCAGGCATCAGATTTGGAAGGGCAGCCATTCCTTTGAGGATATCAGGAGAAACATGGGCGACCCTGAAACCTTTGTTTTTTCAAATCTTGGCATTGTGTCAGGGACACCCTGCAAGGCCTCCCTAGCTCTCAGGCAATACACTCTACTTCCTGCTGGCCGAGATGCCAACTCCCAACTACAAGGTCACTTTTTTGAAGTTGAGTTCCATCTCTGCTTTGATGAATAGATATATCTGAATGAGCAGAACACTGTGTCCCCACTGAAGATAAAGTGTCTAGATAGCAGCTCAATGGCTAGAGACCAGGGACCCTACCGACTAAGACGCTGCTTCCTCTACTTATGGCTATTTTAATGCAGATCGGTGGTCCAAATCTATAACAGTTTCATGAGATAATGCAATTGTGCTTTAAAAAAATCTTGCCAGCTTTATAAATTGGAGAAATTAATCAAGTTAAAATAGTCTTAAAGTTCTCAGTGGGATTCTATCCAAGTGGTAGACATGATGCTGGCTTTTCCTTTGGCAGAGAGACCAAGCCTTCTCCTTGCTGGACACCGCAGTTGTCAAACACTACTTATTCAGGTGACTCTCCAAGCAGAGCCACCCTGGTGGCTATGACCTAAGCAAGCAAAGCAATCAGAAACCTCTTCACATTCCTAAGTGAAGCAAGATGGAAAGGGATCTGTGTGGACATTTAAGCATCTCTAGATAATACACTTGACTTTTAGAGACAACAGAATGAAGGAATTTCCCCTCAGCAGCACAGGGAAAGAAAGGAAAACACATTCCAGTTATATATTGCCCATGAGACTTAAATCTCTTATCAGGCCTCTACTGACACATGCATTTTCTGTGTGTGCTTGTATGTGTGAATGTATGTGTGAATGATTGTGCATGCATGCACATGTGCATGACCATGTGTTACTTTAAAAAAAAAAAACACCTTTTGGTTTTTCCTAATAACTTGGTGTCCTTCATCTTTAAAGTACTTACACTGTTCATTGTGTATTTTATCATGTAACTAATTTTTATTTCTGGCTTTTTGCCAAAAGGATCATGTCTTTATCATTTCTGTGAACCATGGAATCAGGCACACACAAAAACTGAAGGCAAAATCACCCTTAAATCATGACCTAGCAGGAAAAGAATTCTATTATCACATGTGTGAATATTTTTAAGACTTTTTTGAGTATACATTTATATATATATATGTATACATACATACATATATATGTGTGTATATATATACACACACTCACATACACACACACACACACACACACACACATCATGGTTTCTTGGATAACACCAGTGGAAGCAGACAAGTGTCTCTATTTTTGTTGTCTGCATTTATTCTAAATCACTGACTTTATTTTATACCATGGGGCTTTGAGGTTCTTTGAATCTTGGCTATGAACACACAATTTAAAATGAGTTTTTGCTTGTCCCTATATTTAATCCCCTGGAGGTAACTTTGGGAATGGACTGACTGGATTGGTTTTCAGTTTGACACATTTTCCCAGAACAGCTTCTCAGAAGACTAGGAAATCCTTTCTTCCTCTCAGATATTGCCACTTTTCACTTATCTTCCAAAGAAAACTTATCAATCCTAATTTATCATCTATGTGAGGTCAGGATTCCTAAGACTGGGGTGGTTCAGGGCTGTGTTCCCTTCCAGAGATTCCAGGCTCCTGCTCCTCAGCCTCCAGGTCAGCTGAATAGTGTTAAAGCCCCCACACTGTCTTTCCATGGTTGAGCATCAAGCATGGTATTCTTTTCCCTGATAGTTCTGCCTGCTTTTTATGTAGTCAGCTGTGCTTATCCCCATCCAGAAAAATCCAATGAAATCTCCTTATCTCACAAGACTCAGCCACACTTTTTGTCACATAAGGCTTCAGTGTATGATGGCTACTCTTGGTGGCTAGCGTTACTGGATCTGGGCTCAACTAAGGTAAGTCTGTAAGCTTGACCAGCTGGCAGGTGTGTGAGTATAAGGGTGTTTCCTGGAACTGTTAACTGAAAGAGGAAGACCACCCATTTCCCATCACTTCAGCACCTTCCATCGGTAATCTAGTATTTAAAGGTCTGAAAGAACAACTGGAGGTTTTTCTACTGAAAATTAACTCTTTTTGCTATTACATTTATATGTACTATTTTTATTCTTTATATATGCTCTCACTTTAGTATGCTTATTTTATACCCAGCAAATTAATTTTTCCTATTCCTTAGCTATAGTTGCTTTTTAGCTGAAAGTAGATAACCACCTCAACAGAACATAGCTTCCTCTGCCCAGTTCTCAAACCCAGACCTCATGCACTGAGCACAGCCTGCTTTCCCAAGAGACAACACTGAAGAATTTGCCACTGATATACATACTAACTTTTTAAAACTTTTCTGGAAGGAACCTAGAGCCATTCAGTTCTTGTAACATAAGTTAGAAAACAGCAGGTGCCAAGACATCTGAGAAATGTGGAACCTAGGTCTCTGTAATGGTTAGTTTTGTCAACTTGACACAAGCTAGAATCACCTAAGAAGAGTCTCAGTGGGGGATTGTCTTGTGGGGGCATGTCTGTTGAAGATTATCTCTTTTTTTAAAAAAAAATTATTCATTTACTTTATACCCCAATATCAGCCCCCTTCCTCTGAGTACCTCCTCATTCAGATCCTCCCCCATCCCCCCTTTCCCCTTCTCCCTCTCTTCTCTTCTCTTCTCTCTCTCTCTCTCTCTCTCTCTCTCTCTCTCTCTCTCACACACACACACACACACACATGCACACGCACACCCACACACATACACACATGCATGCGTGCACACACACACAGCACAGCACAGCACAGCAAGTCACTGCAGAATTAGGCCCATCCTCTCATTGTGTTACGATGTATAAAGACTCAACTGTAAAGTGGGTAAATGCCCTAGATGTGGATCCTGGACTCCATACAAAAGAGAGAAAGTTAAGGACAAGCTTACAATACTCTCTCTCTTTGCTCCTGGCTTCATGTTCCTGATGCTTTGACTTCCCTGCACTGACAGACTGGAACTTGGAATTGTCAACCAAATAAACCCTTTCCATCACAGTTGCTTTTGTTAGGATATTTTATCACTGCAACAGAAACTACAATGGGCACTCAGATTCTTGATGGGCCATCATGGTTAATTTGCTTAGAAGAGATGAGATAACTGCTAATAACTGGTGTCCAGCCTCATCCACTGAGTCTGCTGTAGCCACAGCCTACCTAGTTTCATTTTTCTGGCCCTTAGATATGTAATTGTAATAGACAAACTTGTAAGCTAGAAGATCCCACAGAATGTTTACTTGATCCACCTATGAAGAAGGGCAGTAATGCCTATGAAATTGCTCTTCTTCCTGCTAGTTGATGAAGTTAAGACAGTAGTGCCTGGCAGGCTAGGCAGAGACTTACAGGCTTTGGGACTTAGAGTTTCAGGGAAAAGGCTACTAACATAGTTATACTGAATGAGTTTGGTCCTTACAGAATCCAGGTGGAACTTGTCAACAGGAAAAGACTATGAGCAGCCCTAATTGGTGCTCTGTGTCACAGCATGGCAGGTACACATATGAGCTCACAGCAACTGTGACAAAACACACATGACCTGTGGGAGCTCAACCTAGACAAAGTCTCAATATGGAGCAAAGTGACCACAAGACTCCACCTCTAGCTAAGGAGCCATTGGCAATTGATGATTACTGTTGGAGGGGCAGCCAGTTTTCTTTCAGGGATGCTAGGTTTGAAAGATGATGTGCTTCAATAGATGGCCTACACACACACACACACACACACACACACACACACACGAACATGCTGACAGCATCAAATGGATTCAGTGATTTTTTTTAAAAAAATGAGGACATGAAGTTAGGAGAGAAAGTTGACAGAAGGGTCCGGGAGGAAAATAGGGATAAAATTTTATCAAAACACATTATATTTGCACATGAGATTCTTAAACGGTTACAAAGGAGAAAAAATTCAGAAGAGAACTTAAGCAACTAAGCATCCCAACCAGGACTCTGTATAGGGCATGCTATCTTTGCTAGGCTCTCTCATTTGCTCTTGGTCCCAGCTTGGAGAAAAGCTGCATTTAAGCTGCTGTCTCTATGAGGAAAGGGAAAACCCAGCTCGCAGAAAGCACTCCAGGAGTGACAGGACACATAGTCGTAGTAAAAGTGGGGAGTTTGGGCAGTGCTCAGCTCATAGCTCTTCTTTCCTACTGATAGCTTAGGGCTCTGGTGATGCTGAAACTGCTCAGAGCTCCTCTGTGGGCAGTACTTCTTGAGTGTGACTGTCTACATGGCAAACTTGAGCATGTTCTCCCAACATATGGACCAGAGAGCATGGGTTCTGGAAAGACAGAAGCTGAGAAATTCAGCCCCAGAGATTACAGTATCATTATTGTGTGTCATGTTGGTCAAAGCAGACTTCAGTGCCACCCTAAGCTCAAGGGGAAGGACCTTATTATTATGCTTGTTCCTTAAGTGTTCTGTGGTTCTTTCTGGGGAGACATGAACAAACATTTGCTCACTATAGATAGGGCACCAACAACAGATCAAAGAATTTACTCTACCTAGCTGGCTTACTGGATCGACGAATTTATTGTGGTTAGAGGAGAACGTCTAAAAGGACACTTGCAAGAACATAGGTAACTCAAGAGCAGCCACATCACCCAACATGCTACCAGCATGGAAAGTGACTCATAAAACCAGTCTTTCCCAATCTCCCTGTTTGCAGGCAGCTGGGCCAATCTCCAATAAAGTTTTCACCTAGTTTAACTTGGTGAAAACTGCTTGTTTAACCTTGGCAAAGGACTTTGTGAGTATTGTTTTAGGAATTTCCTGAGACTTGTGAGTTATGTCTATTTCCTGAATCTTAACTAGTCTCCCTCCAGGGTAGAATGTTTCAGTTCTGAGGAAAGACTACTGCAAGAGGTCAAGCAGCATTGTTAGGTGACAAAGAACAGAAAGGGTATGTAAGAGGTGAGATCAGCCACAGTCTACCCCATAGTGCTGTTAACATCCAATGTCATGGTGGCTCAGGGGTCTGCAATTCAATTTTGTCTTATTTTAAATTTTGAAATTATGAGAAAGTCTCTGTCTCTCTCTTTCTGTCTGTCTCTGTCTCCATCTCTCTGCCTCTCTCCTCTCTCTCTCTCTATCTCTCTCTCTCTTTCTCTCTCTCTTGCTCTCGTGTGTGTGTGTGTGTGTGTGTGTGTGTGTGTGTGTGTGTGTGTGTGGTTGCATGTCACAGCATGTGAGAAGGCCAGAGGACACCACTGGGTATGAGTCTTCACCTTCCACCTTGTTTGAGACAGCGTTTCTTGTTGTTTGTCACAGAGCTCAGCGGGGTGGCTGGTTCTCAGGCGTCCCTGGCTTCCCCCATCCCTACCTCCAATATTGCAGCAGGAACAGTGTAATTATGATGCAAGCTGCTATTTCCGGGTTTATATGGGCACTGGGGTTTGGAACTCTAGCTGCCAACTTCTGGCTGTACAGAAGGTCTTTCCTCACTAAGCATTTCAGCTTATTTTCTTTCCTACTCTTCTTCTCTCACTCATTCCTTTCCCTTCTTTCCCTGGATGGAGGCTGGACTTTTAGATTCCAGGCTGCTTTTCCTAACTTGAGATTTTTACTTATACCATAGAACTCAGTGCATATCCATCCTTCCCTGGATATTGAGAGCAAGTTACACTTTCCCAAGGATACCTGCTTCTGTATGAAATCATTTCTAATTCCTTTGTTCCTTTCCTCTCTTGCTTTGTTTACAGTCTGCTTGAATAACCTGTCAGAAATAGGCAGACATCAAGTCTCCCACTTCATTTTGTTTCTGTCCATCTCTTTGAAATTGTTGGCATTAATTTAGCTATTTAAAGACAATATAATTCAGTGTGTAAAAGGTGATAGCAATTATATATCTTTGTTATGAATGGCCTTTACAATATCAAATCACTGTCTTTGTTCAGTCGGTGCTCTGCTTTGATGTCTTCTCTGTAGGATGTGGACTCTGTGGTCTCCCCTGCATGTGTGCACAATCCTGTTTTTGAGTTTGTCTCCATCTTTCATTTTTTTCAGCTTATAAGCAACATACCTTGGGTTTGAGTTTAAATTCCAATCAAGGAACTGTGGTTTATTGACAGGTAACAATTCAGCCAGGCTGTCCTGATATGCTCATGATCTTCTGGGAAGTAGGCTGTACCCACGATTGAGCTCCTGGCTTCTCACAGCAGTGCTGTAGAGCCAGGAGCTGGGTTATAAGCAAGAAAGAGCCAAAGCCACGCCCACCTCCAGGATATGGTTTCTTGCCCCTGATAACATAAGAGTGGAACCAAAAGTCCCCATTTCTGCTCTTTACCTGATGTAGACACCTCAGATGAGGTCTTTCCTAGAGCTGCCTGTCTGTCTGCCTGAAAGAGACAGGTGTGAAGGGATTGCACAAGGGCTACAACTCTTGTCATGTGGTTCTGCAAAGATGTGTCCCCCACAGAAACAGTGAGGAGCTGGTGGGTGCTAGACATGATTTTCTTGTTTTTTTTTTTTGTTTTTTTTTTTTTTATGATCTTTCCCACCACTGCTGTCAGGCGAGGTATCCTGTCCTTGGTCACTTTGCTTTAGCTGATATTCTCATCTATCCAGAATATGATAACAGATCAGGAACTTATCAGAGGAAGGTACAATTGTATGGGCATTCCTCAAATTGACAGCACTTGTGTGATGTTTAGGGATACAAGTCACAGACTAAAAGCCAAATCCTCAGGCTGTTTCCAAGAACTATTCCTCTTGTCTCCCAGCTGGGCAGTGACACTCTGCCCGTTGCCTGTTACTCACTCTTCTACTTTGTACAGTCCCCACTGAGATAAAAGACCCCAAGACCACCATGAGAGGAGGAGGAAGAGAACAGGAATGGCTGTTAGGGTATGAAGACTGTCTCTCCAACCCCACTTCCACTCTGTTGTTCTACTAGCTCACAGAGGCTGTTTGGAAGGGTAGATAGGCTGTGTAATCAAGCACTTCACATCTTTCTACCTTGTAAAGATGGGCACCTATGCTCCTTGGAGAAATTTGAGAACCTCTGTAAGCTGATGTGATCCAATCTGGATAGAGTAGTTTGGCCATCAGGTTCACTGTCAAGCAGTATTTTACTGCTACAAGTAACTGGTCCATCATCCCCATGCAGGTAGCCTTTTAGTCTGTTGATACAACACTTCAAGAAGACCCAAGCCTGAAGGTTACAGGAGCAGAGATGGGATATGTCAGAGCTTGCTCTCTGTGAATAGTTATTTGGAAACACCTACTTTGGATCCATTCACATGCCACCTATGAGGGAGGAGGAGACTGGCTGCTCTCAGTTCCATGGAAACCTATCTATGGACATCACTGTCTGTCCACACAGCTATGTATTTCTGATACATTAATAATCATGTTACCTGTTTATGTACTAGTCTGTGTGTCTATCTATCTATGTATCTATGTATCTATGTATCTATGTATGTTTTTATGTATCTATGTATCTATCTATGTATCTATGTATGTATGTATGTATGTATGTATGTATGTATGTATGTATGTATCTATCTATCTATCTATCTACCTATCTAGTCAATCTGTAAATCAAATCTTTCCACTGTCGACAGCAATAGTGTGTCAGCAATAGCCTATTTTGATATCTCTGAAATCAAAAACAGCTTCACAGATAAAAACAGCAAACAGTGTGACAGGGTGTTTTCTTAGTATCACATAAAAAGTAGAGCATCTTGTGATTCCTGCTTCTCCAGACTCAATGGGGAGTGTTAGAATAACCTTTATATGGAACAACCCTTTAATTGAAAGATCCAAACTGACTTTCTTAAAACGAAAGCCCTGGGGGAAGAGGGAGGCTGAGCAAAGGCAGGATATTCTTCCTTACATTTCACTCCTGTCCTCTCCATTTCCCATATACACAGACACACACCAGCACAAGTGCACACACTGAGCCACTTCCTGCATGTTTGTCCCATAATCTGTCATGTAACATCGTTATGAAGTACGTGATTCTTTAGTGTTCAGAACATCTGCAGACCAAGCCACAGGGATGCTTACTTAGCCCAGGCCTAAATAAGCTGTGCAGAATCAGAGGTTAGGTCATAATGAGCCTCTTCAGTCCCAACCTGTAGCTCTCCAGCTTAGAGCCTAGCCAGGGGCACACAGAGTGCCTCTGAGAGCAGCATGATGCTGTTCAGAGCTCTCATTCAAACTACAACATTACTGAAGCCATGGACCAGTATCCAGAACATGAACTCTTGACCACACTGGGTATTTCTTGTTTGTTAGGAACTATTCTACATTTTTCCAGATAGTGGTATGTGGAATCATTTTATGAATTAGTCGGTACCATAGCAGCTACTGTGACTTGTCAAGAACTTCATCTCTGCTCATCACAGCATCTTTGCACTGTACTCAGCGTCCAGCAGGTGCAGGTATTCAATAGGAACACACCTATATCACCCACCCTAGACCTGGAAACCTTGAAGTACTTACTCAGTTCTATTTCTTATATTGTGTGAGTTATCAATAGTGAATGAAAAAGGGACTATGGAAAGCATGGAGAGATGGAGTTATGGCATAACCATATTAGTGACATCTCTACAGCAAGGTCAAGAAGAATACATTCTAATAGTACATTCTCTCTCTCTCTCTCTCTCTCTCTCTCTCTCTCTCTTTCACTCTCTCTGTGTGTGTGTATTATGTACACATATATATGAATATATATTTGTGTGTATGCATATATACATATATATGTACATAGATGTACATATAAATGGGAATCTGCTCACTTGCTAGGAAATATAGATTAATTTTTTTTGTCTAGAATGCAGAATTCTGGAACTGATGCCAGTTAAATGATGCTTGCTTGCATTAAGAGGAGGCTGAGGCTTTGGCCAGCATTCCTATGATGAGATGAGAAAACCACAGGGGATGCCAGTTAGGCTGAGGCAGATACATTTGGTCCTGGTTTAAGCCTATTCTGTGGTTCCCATCAATTACTGAAGGCAGCAGATACCTACATCCAAAGCAGAGCAACGTAGTGAAAGGAGCTTTAACCTACTCTGTCCTCCAGGTTGTAAGATTGCATCCTCAGGATTGAGTCATGCTAGGTGAAACAAAGAATATTATATCTATTTTCTCAGTCACATCCATGGCCTCTTGGGCCACTCTGGCCTCAGAATTACGGCAGACACTGTTTGAGTGCCTAACAAAGGAATTCTGATCCAAAGCCTTCACTCACTCAAGGACTATTTGCTAGCAGAGAAGGGACCAGCTTCCGGGCCTCAGCCACCCTCCTTCCCTCTGGGGATTCTTTATATGTCTCTCCGTTTCTCAGGAAGATCAGTTCTCGCTGTGTTTTCATATTGACACAATATTCGGGTTTTTGAAGTACAGATGGCTATCTAAAGTTACTCTGGATTTTCTGTCTCATGGAGAGGAAATCATGAAGCTATCGATCCCAATCACACACAACTGCCTTCTTTTTTATCCAGCATGTTGACTGGTGCATTCAAAGGCAGGGTCTTGAAGGCACCTGGGGAACTTTAACTCTTCATGAAAAATGGATCAATATCTGTAGCTAAAATAAATTCCTCGCTGTTCTTCTTTTCCCTTGTTGTCTCCAGGATGAAATTAGCAATAGTATTCTCTAGCTATAATTATATATATAAATATCTAGTATATATTTCTATTATACTATATATTATGATTGTATATATTGTACATATTATATATACAATTATGTATTATACATTTTGGTCCAGAATGAAGCCCAGTGCATGCTTGTGCACCTCTCTGCAACAGAGCCACAGCTGTGGATCATTTACCACCTACTGTTTGAAAGCTCCAGAAACTTCTTAATTCAGCTAGCTGTCAGCATATGGGTTCATGTGGAAAAGATAAATGGGCCATGAAGTTCATATCTGAGCCATGCAGAGCCCTCTGACCAACCATGAGATACTAGATCAGCTACAAGATAAATGTATGTAAAATTGTCTGGACTATAGACATCACTGGCTGCAAGGGTGCTTGCTTGCAAGTTCAGTTTTTCTAACAACCCACCAATGCACCTTCACTTCGACATTCATAAAGGATTGTTGAAAGTAAAGAAGATGATAATGGTGGTCATAGTGGTAGTGGTACTGGAGACAATGAAGTGATGATGGATGGTGTTCACAGCCCTGATGATTATGCTGTTGGTAATGACAGTCACGATTGTAATGGTGATAATAGTGTTGATGGCAGTGATTGTGGTGGTGATGGTGATGCGGTAAAAATGGTAGTGATGCTGAATATGAGGTGGCGATTATAAAACAATGGTGGCAATGGCAGTAATTATTACAGTGATGAAGGTAGTGATGATGACAAAGTGATGATAATTAATTAACATGGTGGTGACAATAATTGGTGATTCTGAAAGAAGCCTGATGATGTGGTAGTACTGATGTTGATGCTGATGCTGATGCTGATGCTGATGGTGAGAACCAATGATGTCAGACAGTAGGAGATGCTTAAGCCACTGGTCAATAGCCTAACGCCTGACTATGGGAAAATACTTCTTGGAAGAGTTAACATCAATGATGCAGAACTCTTAATCACCGCTGAATTTTCAAGCCCAGCTAACTGGCATCATTGCACCAATGATGCAAAGGTTGAATGCTTCTTCCTGAGATATTTTTCTCACTGACCTAACCCTGAACCCTAACCCTAACCCTATATCCTAATCCAAAGCCCTAACAATAACACAAACCTAACCCTAACCCTTACCTACCCTTAATCCTAACACAACAGTAACCCTAATCATAATAATATAACACTCTAACCCTAAATCCATACATGTGTATATTTCATACACATGGTGGTGATGATAATAATTGGTGATTCTGAATCACCAATTACCAATATACATGTGTATATTTCATACACATGTGCACATAATATGCTGCTTTTTAAATTCTTCTTTCATACCATACATTCTGATCACAGTTTCCCCTTCCTCCACTCCTCCCAGTTACCTGTCATGCCAACCCCTTCCGCATATCCACTCCTGTTTCCCTTAAGAAAAGAGCAGGCCTCTCAGGGATAGTAAGTAACAAAACATGGCATAACAAGATGCAATAAGACCAGGCACAAACCCTCATATCAAGGCTGGACAAGGCAACTCAGTAGAAGGAGAAGGGTCACAGGTTAGGCAAAAGAATCAGAGACACCTTCATCTTCCACTGCTAGGAACCCACAAGGACACCAAGCTACATACCCACAACATAAATGCGGAGGACCTATCACAGAGCCATGCAGGCACCATGATTGTTGTTCAGTCTCTGTGTTAGTTTTACACTAAGTCTTTGAACTGCAAAGTGTAATTTTTTTGTGAATATGTGTATGTATGTGTGTACACAGTCATGTAGAAGCCAGAGGCTGATTGTTCTCCACTTTATTTTGGAGACAAGAGCTCTCACTAAACCTGGAGCTCACCAATATGATCAGACTAGCTGATTAGTCCTGTGACCCTCCTGTCGTACCCCTCAGCACCTGGATTAGAGATAAAAGCCACTGTTCCCAGCCTTTTGCATGCGTGTTGGGGATCCAAACTCAGATTCTCATGATTGCATAACAAGCACTGTTCCCCACTGAGCCACTCCTCTGCTCCTGTGCATTTCCATTCATATGGAGCATGCTCCAAGAGTTCAGTGGCTACCTATGCTCAATGGTACCATACTGGACAGCCCTGGTCTGGAGCATCTCCTCAGCAGATATACATGCTTTGTACTACATCTGAGTCTGGTCTGTGGCCTTAGGATGAAAGTCTACATGGGAACAGCCTCCTTCACTGGCAGCTCTGCATCCTGGAACTTTAGTCCTAGGAGCTAAAAGGGTAAGCACTCTCGTGTGTTCTCATTCACACTCTAGAATTCTAGTGACTAATTGAAAAACTAAAGCCTGGTGTTTCTAAGTAGTGTGTACAATATAAAAATAGGAGGTAGTCAGCTTTGAACACTTGTGATACTTGCAAGTGCTAATGTTTAACAGTGTTTCACGATTGCTTCCACGCCAGATTTGAAAGATGTTTACATGCTAGAAATCCTTTCAGTTCTGTAGCTGTGAGAACCACATGCAGATTGAAAGCTGATCTCAGAGTTATATTTGAGAAACTTCTTTGGCTTTGAGTAAGGTGAACCACATTCATCTTAACATAGATCTTAACATAGAGGTTTGGGATCTTATTGATTAATTTCATTTTAGCTGCTACATTTTCACATGTAAGCACCATGACACCTCCAACTGCCCTGTCCTCTTCACTCTGTTGGGAAACCAGACTGAGAGCATCCATTCTAATTGAGCCACTGTGCAGCACTGTGGTGTGCATTTTCTGTGAAATCTACTGCTAACCTCACTTCCCCTTGTTCTGCATTCACATCCATCTCTTCCCAGTTTATAGGATATGAATTTCATCTGCTTCAAGTCCTTTCTCAAATGACTCATATTTTAATTTATTAATGGATTCCATTTTAGTAATAGCCAAAAAACCGACATTGCAAATATCAATTAAGCATGCTGAACTATATAATGTCATTCACAAATTTCATTTATGAGATGTGGCTAAGTGACCATTAGTCATGAAGATTAAAACAATAGTTTAAGACAACTCACAAAATGAGGGAAATGTTTGCAAATCCTATACCAATAAAGAGCTAATATAAAACTATGTAACAAGCTCAATCCAATAACAAAAAACACAAATAACAAATTTAAAAAGAAAATCCTAAAAGGATGTATTTCTAAAGAAGACATACAAATAGCCAGTGAGTATTTATTTGAAACGGTATCAACAGTTATCCTGGAAATGCAAAGCCAAAAACCACACGAAGATTGCATTCCTACCTAGTAGGATAGTGACTGTCAAACGATAAAGGATAAATCCTAGCAAGGAAACCTTGTTGTAGGGCAGTGGTTCTCAATCTGTGCATTGAGACCCCACTAAGGTTGCATATCAGATATCTTGCATATCAGATATTTTTACATTGATCCAAAATTAAAAATTACAGTTATGAAGTAAAAATGAAATATTTTTATGGTTGAGGACCATCACAACATGAAGGACTGTCTTTGTGATCCTGTGATTCTGGGATCCTGGGATCCTGGGCTTGTTAGATCACCTGGGAGTGTGGTTTTCTCTGTGTGTTGTGGGACTGGCTGCAGAGCTTGTGCCCAAGGTCTGCTTAGAACACTAACCCAGTCAGGAAGGAACCAGAGTCACTGGGCTGACGGAGTTCCTGTGTGCCTGGTCCCGCTGGTCCCAGTTACTCCCAGTGTTAGAACAGATGTTGGTTCCTGCTCACCTCTGATCCTGGGTGTGTCAGAGTGCCTGGGAGTGGAGCTTCCTCTGGGTGTTGTGGGACTGGCTGCAGAGCTTGCGCCCAAGGTCTGCTCTGGACCCCAGCCCAGACAGACTGGAAGGAACCCAAGTCACTGGGCTGGCAGAGTTCCTGTGTGCCTGGTCCTGCTGGTCCCAGTTACTCCCAGTGATGAAGGATTGTCTTAAGGGGTTGCAGCATTAGTAAGGTTGAGAATAACTGCTGTAAAATTTTAGTGTCAGTGTGAATTGGTATATCTATCACAAGACAATGTGAAGCTCCTCACAATTATACATTCAGTTCTGTGACTGTAAGAACCACATGCCGGTTGGCAGCTATGAGACCACATACAGGCTGAAAGTTGAATATATGTGCAGAGTTACCATGGGATATGGGATAATGGAATACAGCAATCCCACCACTGGGCGTATACCCAAAGAGAATTAAATTGTGATATTAGAAAGATATTTACACTCCTAGATTCATAGCAGAAGTATTCACAGTAGCAAGATTCAGAGACAGTCTGTGTCCATCAGTCAAAGAATGGATTTTAAAATGTGGCATATAAATATAATGGTGTAGTATTTAGCCTTATAGAAGAAAGAAAAGTCTGCATTTGCTGTAGGGGAGCCTGGAAAAAAATAAGTGAAATACACCATGCAGAGAAATAGACCTTGCTTGCCAACAGAAGCTAAGTAGAGAGAGTAGCTAGGCACTGTAGATTTACTTTCTTCAAAACCTACATTTAATGATGGTTTTTAAATGCTTTACCCTCTCTTCTAGCCCACCACCCACAAGAGGTAGTGGAAAAGAAAGGATATCGGGAAAGTGGACCTGTTTAGAAATGTTTTTCTTTCTTTTGGAACAAATCCCATCTGCATTGTCAGGAAATCAGTAGTTCAGTTCACAGGTCAGCAGTGGCAGCTCATTTCACTTGCAAACACTTTATGGATACACCAGTAGTCCAGTTCAGTAGTGTCAAGATAGCAACAGTGGTGGCATGACCTAGCAGGAATAGCCAGGCCTCAGACTAATCAGCATGAGTCAGCATGTGGGACCAAGACCAACAGGAAAGTCAGGAAAAGTTCTCAGCTGTGCCTCTCTCAGTGAAGTGAAGATAGCAAAAATATGAGACCAAGAAGCATTGCACAGCTAGCTCTATAAGCAAGCCTTGCTCAGTCTCAATCACTCTCCGTGGAGTCCTATTTATATTCTTCAAACATCATGTGCAGCCCATAGGTCTTGCCTCAACAAGCGTGTCTGTCTTAGCTGATATCACTCTGCCAATCAGAATTAGCAAGGAGCTGCAGCCCACCACCACAAATTTTTTGGTGTGATTCTCTCTATGGAGTCATGACAAATGCAGCTCAACTATGCAATGTAAGGTAGACCAATACATGTGTGTCATAATGAAGAATCACATGGGGTCCTTTCACATGCTTGCTTTAGCAGAACATCCTTTCACCCTGTCTGCTTCAGTGAAATGTTCCTTCACCCATGTGCTCCAGCAAAACACCATCCGACACAATTGACTTTCCAAAGAATCCTTACGTTTCCACTTCAATAACACAGTGGTTGCCAGAGACAGAAGGTGGAAAGCAGGGAGGTAGATGCTGGTCAAAGGTGAAATGACAAGAATAAGTTCTAGAACCCTGGTGTACAGTGTGGTGACTGCTGTGTCAACAGAATACCATACTGTATTCTACTAGTTCCTGTTCAGTAGTGAGTCATCTATCTCATCTTATGAGAGATGACTGGATGAGGTGGTAGATGTGGTTACATTTCATAGTACATGTGTGTTACAATATGATTTAAAAAAATAGATACTACACTTAAAATTCTAAACATAAGATTATGTTAAAATTCCTTACACGATTTAGTAGGCTGAAGGGGACAGCTGAAGGATCACACACAGCAAGCATTTTCTGGAAGGGTCTCTTGATTCTTATCTTCTTACAGCTGAAAGTTCACTATAATTTTTCTGTCATATCTGCCTGGCTAGTTAACAAAGGACCTGTTAACTTGTCCATACCAGTTCTTGGGCATGTTCACCTCAGAGAGCCCAATCTTACAACTATACCTCATTAGCGTAGGCTTTAACCTTGTTTCTTCTTCATTAACTCCACTCACTTTGGACCCAACAGTAAAAGAATTCTCTGAAATTTTGTAGTAAGAGCCTCTGCCACTGCCAAGTGATTTCTTCCCAGGGCCATTTAATTACCTGACAAGCAATGTGTGTTTGATCTTGTCACTGAATACTAATACATTCAAGAAAAACACTAGTATACAATATTGCATTTTTATTTCCAGCCATGAGCTACATCAGGGTAAGGTCATCTCTTCTGCTGCTGTGCTCATCTTATACCCAGACCACAGTCCTTGATATAGAGCTCTTAGAGTGTGGATGAGAGAGAGAGAGAGAGAGAGAGAGAGAGAGAGAGAGAGAGACAGAGACAGAGACAGAGACAGAGACAGAGACAGACAGACAGAGAGGAGGTGACATAGAGACAGAGAGACAGAGAGAGAGACAGAGACAGAGAGACAGGGTGAGAGAGATAGAGACAGAGATAGAGACAGAGACAGAGACAGACAGACAGAGAGGAGGTGACATGCTGACATGCAGCTACTGTGAAGATTCCAACAGGTTGGCTGATTTCTTTGATGAAAGATGTCATGAGTGTTGCTATCTCCACTACTCTGCTTGTTCAATAATATCCAGCCAACATTATTGAATGCTTGTAACTACATGCTTGTAATAAGGAGCAAGAGAAAGGAAGCTGGGGTCTTTGTCTGGAGAAATTGGACTGTCTCGGCTTGGTCAGATGTTATTCTGCAGTGAATAGTTCTTTGCTGTGAGGACCATCACAATATATATTATTAAGTGACATCTCTGTCTTCCCACTAGATATCAGGAGCTCTCCCAGACAAGACAACAGAAAATGTCACCAGACAGCCCAAGTGCCCCTTGCATGGTAAAATCACACCCAAATGAGAATCAAGGGTCAAGTGGAGGACAAAGCCAAGAGGCTGTCCTCATATCAGTTTTGAGATGGCAGTTGGTGCCATGGAGAATCAGGAGGGACCTCTGAGACCAATAATCAGGTGAGGGAAAAAGGCTTCCTGGATGATGATGCCCTACAAATTGGGAACAATGGGGTATACCAGGTCAGAACTAAGGCCAGACATGCGGTGGCAGGTTAAATCTGAGGAGGGAAAGGCAGGGGGTGGAAAGAAGCTCTGTGATGGTCGTGGAGAGAGGGATTAAGAGTCAGAAACAGGCACATGATGGAGGAGAAATCCAGAGTATATATGTTCACTAAGTGTCCATCAAGTTCACAGCAGATACAAATGTTCAACCATGTGGAAGTCCTCCCAGTAGCCTGATGGATGTAGCACACTCTGTGGAACCTTTGTTTCCATATTCCGTGTGTGTGTGTGTGTGTGTGTGTGTGTGTGTGTGTGTGTGTGTGTGTGTGTGTGTATTGTTTTTTAAAGGGATGTATGTCTTAGTCAGGGTTTCTATTCCTGCACAAACATCATGACCATGAAGGAAGTTGGGGAGGAAAGGGTTTATTCAGCTTACTTCCGCACTGCTGTTGATCATCAGAAGAAGTCAGGACTGGAACTCAAGCAGGTCAGGAAGCAGGAGCTAATGCAGAGGCCATGGAGAGATGTTCCTTACTGGCTTGCTTCTCCTGGCTTGCTCAGTCTACTCTCTTATAGAACCCAAGACTTCCAGCCCAGGGATGACACCACCCACAAGGGGCCCTACCCCCTTGATCACTAATTGAGAAACTACCCCACAGATGGATCTCATGGAGGCACTTCCCCAACTGAAGCTCCCTTCTCTGTGATAACTCCAGCCT
>NW_022196901.1:23324504-23335181 GCF_008632895.1 Mastomys coucha | reverse complement strand
CTGGAACACAGCCTCTTTGTGCTCTCAGAAAACACTTCCCAGAAGATGTCACCTCAATGATGCTGGTGGACTCTTCTTAATCGCTGCTAATTTCTTAGCTCCAGCTAACCAGCGTCAATAGTCCCAGTAATGCTAAGTTTTAACTTTAGTAGTTCTGGTATCTTGTTAATCACAGCTGATACTTCAGCCCCAGCTAACCAGAGCCATAGAATCTTCACAATCAAAACAACACAGCCCTAATAAGAGTCTTTAATTTCCCTCTGAAATTTCACAAGCCAGGCCTCCATCTCTGCACTGTTCTCAACATGATCTTCCAAGCTCCCACAGAACATCCCACAGAGTTCTTAACAGCCAGTGGCTCTTCTAGCTTAAAGTTCCAAAGTCTTTCCACAATCCTTCCCAAAACATGGTCAGGTTGTCACAGGAATACCCTACTATGCTGGTACCAATTTGTCTTAGTCAGGGTTTCTATTCCTGCACAAACATCATGACCATGAAGCAAGTTGGGGAGGAAAGGGTTTATTCAGCTTACTTCCACATTGCTGTTGATCACCAGAGGAAGTCAGGACTGGAACTCAAGCAGGTCAGGAAGCAGGAGCTGATGCAGAGGCCATGGAGAGATGTTCCTTACTGGCTTGCTTCTCCTGGCTTGCTCAGTCTGTTCTCTTATAGAACCCAAGACTTCCAGCCCAGGGATGACACCACCCACAAGGGGCCTTACCCTCTTGATCACTAATTGAGAAAATATCCCCACAGTTGGATTTCATGGAGGCACTTCCCCAACTGAAGCTCCCTTCTCTGTGATAACTCCAGCCTGTGTCAAATTGACACACAAAACCAGCCAGTACAATGTACCAGCTGTGTGAGCACATGTAGAGGCCAGAGATTGACACAGGGTGCCTTCATTAATCACTTCTCAAGCTTATGTTTTGATACAGGGTCTCCCTCCTGTCTACTGACCCAGTGCTGGGGTTACAGGCTTGTGCTACCACACTCAGATTTGGGATCCAAATTCAGAGCTTTCATATTTGCATTTTCATGACTTCACCTACTGAGTCATTTCCCAAATCTTTGTTTCTACATTTCTAAAGGTATTCTCACAACCCTGCCTTCCCAGGTTCCTCCAGGAAATAAATGAGATACTATACTCATGGCATAACACCACACATGTGAGTCCTTCTACCTCAACCTCTTGTTGCTTCTCTGTGCAGTGAGCTCCTTCCAGCTTTAATGTCCCTCAGTACTTTTACTTTCTTCTGTGCCACCTCCTGAAAAGTAAACAAATAAGGTATCAGAATCTTGATTAAAGAGAGCTAAAGAAAATTCAGGTGCCAACTGGGCTGTCCACCTGTCACTGAAGACATTGGTCCTCCCAAGCACCATACCCTACAAGACAGCAGAGAGCCCAGGCTGTGAAAGCAGCCATGGCCAGTATCTGCACCCTGCATGAGTTGTGGCTGTCCCCAGTCTGCTGGGGAAGCAGGAGGAGGGGAGTGACAAAAGTGGATATTTATGTAGGTACCATTTCACTAGAAGGTAGGTACCATTCCTTAGAAGAATGGGGACTGCTCCCAGTCTCTCCCTGCCTGTGTAGCCTCCCACTAGGCACTTGTATAGAGATTCCACCATCTGAAAACTACTGAGGAAGCAGAGTGTTGTGGGCATGCAGCCATCATCAGAGCTTGTGCTACCCTTACCAGTCACTCCTGGCACTTGATTCTTCCTGTGACAACATTTCTAATCCTTTCCAAACATTATTCATCTCCAACATCTGTCTCAGACAGACAGGAACATCTTTAGCACTGCACAAGCTTGCAATACTTCCAAGAGAAAGAGGATGCAGTGCAATGTCAGATGATGCTGACAGAATCCACACGCTGCCTTTGCTTGGGGTGAAATAGATCCTGATGTCAGTCACAGATAATAATAGTCTAAATACCATGTAAAAATCAAAATGTACAAAATGACTGTCTCATTTCAGATAGATGTCAGGCACTGCCGGTGCACTTGGATAACTAGACATTGGGATCGTGCCAAAAGCAAGGGCCAGCAACCTTTTCGTGCCTCACAACATTTGGCTGAACACTGGGGAAGAAAAGGAGATGGTACAGAGGACCCAGTTGCTACCTCACAGCCCCCACACTGGGCACATTAAAATCGAATAGTTCAGTTCTGGACACAAGCTGAAAAGCGCTTTGACATTAACTGTTACTCTGCAGACTACAATTGCTTTCTTAATCTGTTTCAGGGGATCGGTATAGTCAGTTGCAAGACTGGAAAATTATACTTCAAACAACTCTTGCTGTATACCCAGTTGAAACTGGCTCAGTACAGTTTGATCCCTATAGGAATGGTCTCCACATTGTGGTCTTGGGCCTTGGGTCTACACCATGCACAGTATCTCTTCCACTAAAAACCCGAGACCCTTCTGAAGCTCTCCCCTCTTCTAGAACATGCAAATTAAAGTGAAAGTTTCTCTGGAGGTGAAAGCAGACTCTTGGAGAGGGCAGAGACTGAATTTCGCCTTGAAGGACTGCTAGGACATCATTGTGACTCAGTTAGGTGAACTTTACCTA
Organism: Mastomys coucha; assembly: GCF_008632895.1. Lineage (NCBI taxonomy): Eukaryota > Metazoa > Chordata > Mammalia > Rodentia > Muridae > Mastomys > Mastomys coucha. Next base: position 23,332,605 of record NW_022196901.1, on the reverse strand, counting down.
AGGTGAATCCTTACCTAAACAAAGGGTTGGATCCAATAGTCTCCAAGCTTTGCTGGGCCATGATTTTCAAGGAAACTTGGGGACATAAAATGTCTTGGAGAAGTCACAAGCAGTTGAAGATGGTTGAAGCATCACCTTCTACTCAAGCAACAGCTGCTTTATAACACGTGGGGTTCCAGCCTGTCTGGATGCAGAGGAAATTCACAACAAACCTTACAAGCCCATGTGAGGCTGAATTCTAGTCCTGATGACATAATTACTCCTGGGCTAGATCAGGTATTCACCACTAGTGATAGTCTCACATCCTACAGCGCCTAAACAACTATAGGAACAAACCTATGTGAAGGCCAATGAGACAAAAAGCAGTGGCCAAAAGAAGAGAAGTAAATGGTCACAAAGATGGACTGCATAGCAATTATCCTTACCAAAACCGTGTCTTTCCCAGATGGCATCATTTCACAGCTCTTCTCCCTATCTTCCGGCTCTTGTCTTTCTTCATTGATCTCTTTTGAAATGTTCTAACTCTTAGAGGAAGTGCTATAAATGTCTTATTTAAGGCTGAAAACTCAACAATCTCTTATTCTTAGCACCTTGTGAAGCCATGAGCCTCTGTATTTACTACCCATTGCAAAAAAAAAAATCTTCTCTGAATCAGGATGAGAGTAGCATTTGTCCTACAGGTACAAATACAAATATCTAGATGGAGGTTTAATTCTATGCCAATTTCTAATAGCAGTATTAGCTTCCTTAGCTCATGAACTCCCCCACCATGTTTTGTTTTTAAATCTAGGTTTACAGTATCGGGCTCTGGTTTCTCTTTCGTGATATGAATCTCAAATAAAATCAAAGACTGATCAGTTACCTATATAACTTGGGGCCACTTTTGCTTATATAGGCAAATCTTGCCTTGAGAATTGGTCTTATAGTTGGTAGTGTTCTCATCTGGGTAAAGACTATTGATACCTTTCTTCCCCCAGCAGCCTGAATAGCACCTCTGGTACTGAGAAAGCTAGCAAATAGGGAAAAAACTTCCAGTTCTATTCTAGCTTGATATTTGTGTATCACACTGCCAAAGCATCTGATGCCTTCTGCAATAGGATCTTATTACGTACTTCTTGTGAGCAACCAAGAAGATGACAAAAGTCTGAGTTTGGGGGTAGGGGTTAGGACATCTCTCACCAACAACTCATAAAAAAAACAAAAAAACAAAACAAAACAAAACAAAAAAAAACATCATACAACTTCACTGGAGGTTTTGTTTAATGACCTATAGCTTTTAGGAGCACTTTCCCCAGCCACGGTGGGTATCACCTTTCAAACTCTTGGACTTTCAAAAATGAATTAAATTTTTTAGTTTGGTGACAAGACAGTAGATATCTATGTGACTCTCTCACAGTTACCTGGCTTTGGTTGACCCTCTTCCCCAATTTTTCATTTCTGTAATGCCTCTCATCCTCCTTGCTTAGACCTTCCAATGCCAGTATCCCCCTCTCTTCGTTCATGATGCCTACATTCTACTATTCCTCCTTCCTCAAAGCACCCCTGTCCCACTAGCTTCTAAGTTCTAGGTTTTCTGCAGAAATTCCAAGTTGCACACAAAAAGTCAGGATCCAATGTGAGGGAGAATGTCTTTTTGTAACACCCCCAAATGGGAGGAAAATGGTCCCAAAAGCAGGCAAAGGAGTCAGAGACAGCCCCATTCCCACTGTTAGGAGGCCTACAAGAAGACCAAGCTATACAACCATAACATATATGCAGAAGACCCAGGTCAGACCCTTGCAGGCTCACTGATTGTTGGTTCAGTCTCTGGGAGACCTTAGGAGTCCAGGCTAGTTGATTCTGGGGCTCCTACAATCTATCATCCCCTTCTGCAGGATTCCCCAATCTCCATATCTCCACACAATGTTTGGCTGTGGGTCTCTGCATCTGTTCCCATCAGTTGCTGAATGAAGCTTCTCCGATGACAGTCATGCTGGGCTTCTCTCTATAAGTATAGCAGAGTTAATTATTAGGAATCATCTTATAGGCTTGTCTGTTTTCTTTTCTTTCTTTTCGTGTTTGGTCTGTCCTAGGTGTCTGGCATGTCCAGCTTCTGGTTTCTGGCCCTCAAGGCAGTGTCAGGAGTAGTCTCCCTTTCATGACATGGATCTCAAGCTGGACCAGTCATTTGTTGGCCATTCTTCCACTTTCTGCATCACCTTTACTACAGCACATCTTGTAGACAGGACGAATTTTAGGCCAAAGGTTTTGAGGCTGGGTTGATGTTTCAATCCTCCACTGGAAGTCTTGCCAGGTTATAAGAGATGCTCCTTATCCATTTGCTTACTAGGATCTTAGTTAGGGTCACCCTCATAGATTCCCTGGAGTTTGCTAGGTTTCTACCTTACCTCCTAATGCTCCCAATTCCAGTTGGCTCCCTCAGAATTCCCTCCCTTTATCTTCCCAAAACCTGATCCTTCTGTTCCATCTCCATCTATCACCAAGTCCACCTGTCTATTCTATTTTCCCTTTCCAAAGAGATTCATGCATTCCCCCCTCCCTTGAGCCCTCCTTGTTACTTAGCCTCTCTGGGCCTGTGAATTGTAGTGTGAGTATCCTTTACTTTACAGCTGATATCCATTTGTAAGTGAGTACACACCATGTTTGTCTTTCTGATGTGAATAGAGAGGCAATGAACAGGGACGTCTCTGTAGTAATATATGTTCTTTGAGTAGATGCCCAGAAGTGGAGCAGCTGGGTCATATGGTAATTCTTGTTTTAGTGTTTTGAGGACTTTCCACTGATTTCCTCAGTAGCAGCTCCAGTTTGCCCTTCCACCAATTTTAAATAGATCTTCCTCTTTCCCCACACCATCAGCAGCATTTGTCATATGGTTTCTTGGTGACCATTCTGATTGGGCAGGGTAGGATCCCGAAGTATTTTTAATTTGTATTTCCCTGAAGGAAATGACCTAAGTGGCTTGCAGCTGGCTTGTGGTGGATCAATTAACCCCTACCCCTGAACCCCCAGAAATACTGAGGCTAAGGGCTCCACTCAGCCAATTGAAATTTGGTCTGAGGAGACAGTATGTTTGGTAGAGGGCTGCATTCTCTGTGTGAGACACTATACCAGGCTCCTCAAAGCTTTCTTCCAGTGATGCTGTCAGTTGTTCCAAGGAGCTTCCAGTAAATGGTCACTAAAAACAAACAGGAAGAGCTGCATCAGGCATTTCAAAACATGTATGCTTCCCTTGTTCTTTGTACTTCCATATGTCTAAATTTTACAGGGTCTCCCATAGCAGTACATGAATTTTCTTTTTAAATGTTAGAATAATAAACATGCCTTTAGGTAGGTGTGGTCACTTACCAGTCATGGGCTTTTCAGTCATATCAGCCTACAGGTGTCAGCCATTCAACAGAAATATAGGGAATTTAGGATTATGTCTGAAATCAAAGAACACCCACAACCTCAAAATTCAACTGCAGGAAAGCCTCCCAGCTCCCAGGTTACCATGCTTCCTGTCAGAATCCAGAGGCCATCAGTTCTTCACAGTTCTGTGATGGTCAAAGTCCTGTCTGGACCTCAGAATTCCTGATGCAATCATGACTATGTCCTGGATCTGCAATCTGTTGGATGGTAACTGAGTGTGGCTAAGAGGAAAGCTTTTCAGAGATGGGTGTCAGACTCTGGCAATGTCTTGTTCTCAAGAAGGAACACCCGGGCTTTCTCTGTGGATCTCTCAAGGCAAAATGAGCACATCTTCCACAGAGCAGCAGCAGTACAAGCTATGGATGGGTCCAGAGGGAACAAGTCCTGAACTGTTCTGGTGTTCCCTTCATGTCTCAGAAAAGTGAAAACATTGTATGTAGAAGTTAGGTTCAATTCTTCCTTCCAGCCCTGTGTTCCCATAAATAAGACTCAAAATATATTTACAAATACCTTGGCCATATAGCTAGGCTATTCTCTGACTAGATCATAATGAAAATATCCCATTTATTTTAACCTACATTTTTCCACATGGCTGGCTACCTGTGCCCAGGTACTGTGTGTCCATCTCTTGGGTGTATCTCCTTCCTGATACTCTCCCAGAATTCTTTCTACCTCCTGGATGTCTCACCTCCCATTTCCTGCCAAAACTATAGACCATCAGATTTATTGACATGTACCACATTCATACTGACATAGGATATTCTCTCTACAACCATATTTATTACATTGTCCTTATGATTTATCGGGACATAGGGCACTAGGCGAAGCCATATTGTACCCAATAACCCCTGCTCTGGGGCTTGATTATACTCTTCTGATACTACTGGAACTCTAGTGGCTGAGTTTTCATCCTGAGGAAAATATATAATTCAGACATGCAATGTAAGACATGAGAAGGATTTGTAGAGAGACATCTCAGTGGTTCATGACAGCAGCCCAGTGCTCTGAAATTTTGAGGCTATAGACAGGTGAGGATATGGGCCAGCTTGAATGGGAGCTTTCTAGGTTTCCAATCCCATGGATTGCTTGCTCCCACCAGTGTTCAGGCAGGCTAATGACTGAAATTCATCTGTACCCATGCTGTCTGATACAGTGCCTATGCATCCCACTTGACCACTAAAACTCCCACTTACATGAATGAAAACTAAATGTTATTTGTATTTTCCATTTCTCAATCATAGTAACTACACTTTAAGTGATGAAGAGCCACATATGGCCAATGGCTATGATATTAGGCAGATAGAGGAGGCTTTTAGCACACAGTTCGGATTGGCAAACAGGTCTTCTCTCTGCTACTGAAACAAGTTACAAGGGCGGAAAGTGTCACTCAACAGCAGTCATTCCCTTTCTGAACTTCTAGAGATGAAATCCAAGGTCGAAGTGATTGATGGTAGATCCTGTTCTTGCTGAGAGCTGCTTCCTGACTTACAAAGAGTGGTCTCTTTGCTATATTCCCACTTAGCCTAGAGACGAGGAGCTCTCAGGGTAGGATAACCTTTCTCTTTTCTCAAGGGACACCAATTCTATCATGAATGTGTCTCTCTAATGACCTTATCAAACCCTATCACTTCCTAAGGGACAAGGGCTGGGCCCCAATGTGTGAATTTCAGAGAAATATACCCTTTTAGTCTGTAACAAATAGTGGTGCTGGTTGTAGAGGACTAAGCAATAAGTGACTTCAGTAGGCAGATCTCGAGAAGGACTAATCTTCATTCATTCAGTTAGGAACCTTGTATCAGGAAGACTGTTTCCACCATGGATCTGTCATGCTGCTGCTACTGCTTTGGTTTCCATATCCTGTTGCAACTACATGATCACCTTTTCTGGTTTGGTAAGCCCCAATGATATACTTAAGTGAACTGGACAGGTGGCTGGTGTCTCAACAGCAGGTCACGCATTTCAGATTAGTGGGAGCACCCAATCTCCCACAGAGCCTGTCAATCCTGGGTTGTTTTGTCTGCAGCAAGGAGTATTGGGTCCCCAGGATCTGAAACACACCGCTCACAAAGGCCCAGGACAGCAATTTCTGCAGCCTCCCTCTGCCTGGACCTAAGTTTTGGTTCACCACCTATGAAATGAGCCATTGACAGAAAGCTAGTGATGTGTAGTTAAATAAGCAGGAGAAACTGAGATTATAGCTGTGAAGAAAGATGGCTTGAGGCAAGTTATAAGATACTGACAAAGTAAATAGCAATGCTGAGAGATGTCTACTTTTCTGTGATGGGAGCGCAGGTGTCATCAAGTTCCTAGAATAATGTCTTATTTCCAGATATTTAAACACAACATGGGCTGTTTCATTTTCCTTCACAACAGGAAACTTGCAGGTTGCCAGTGTTTGGCAGTTGGAAGGTGTTTGAGACAGTCTCCAATCCACATTCCATCTACAGGCAATCAAAAGACCTACTTGGTCCAGGAGGGCATCAAAGCTCAGAAACCTCAAGGATTTGGTTGGTCAAGGTCACTTCACATGTCATTTGAAAACAGGAGCTGAAGGTTTATTTGGTTATACTGAATAACACTATTCTGGTTGTCCTCAAATAGTTCTATGCTGCCCTAAGTTCTTGCTTTCCAAAGGAAAAGGGAGGTACTCCCTGAGCACCTCTACCAACTTTACCAAACTTCAAACTGGAACAAACTGAGAAGGAGGCTAGTGTAGACTGACCTCATGACACAGTTTTAGACAGTCAGAATGACCATCATGGCAAAAAGAGAAAATACCTCACAGCAAGAACACAGAGGAGAGAAGTTTTTAGAAAGTTTAATTAAGTATAAAGTGAGGCAATGTAGGCACAAGCCAAGCATGGATGAGTCATGCGTAGCTGTGAGGATCCACAGATTAGAGTGTTCTGGGGGTTCTACTTTGGCCTGCCTAGGAGCACCCTAGCTTCTCTCCAGTTAAAGCTGAGGAACAGCTCCTCAGAACAGGGAAGGTCTGCTAGGAAGGATGTTAGTGTCCAGAGTTTGCATATTGAAGATCCTGAAGGAAGGCATGGATCCTTGGGCTCTTCCAGAATGTAAAGGCAGACCTACCCTCCAGTAGGAACACCTGCCCCCCAAAGCACCTTGTGCCTTGCAGGACAGGGTTATTTATTAATCTAGATCTAGCACCCTGGGACACCAACAACTTGACTCAACCACATGGCATGAATATGAGGTCAAAGGGGACCACCCCATGTACTTCTCCTCATTGGCAAAGGGTTGAGACAGTCAGGATATATGCATCTGCCCAAACCTTCATGCCCACAATCTTGGTCTGCAGGGTCAGTTGTTGAGATGATGGAAACTATAGAATGTGAAGTCAATCTGGAGGTGTTAGTTCACTTAGAGCTTGCCTTCTCTCAGGAGCCATTAAAGCAGTTTTCACAGGATTCTAGTTAGCTTCCTTCAAAACAGTCACACTAGTCCCCCTCCTTGTGCTGTTTCATTGATTGTTCCCCTAAACCTGCTCCCACCATGATGACACCTGCCATATAGTCAGAATGTCCTTATCAGAGCCTAGTGGATTCTGGTAACTTGCCTTTGAACTCTTGGAACTGTGAGGTAGTTACATCTTTCTTCTTTTTAAAGCATACAGTCCTGAGTATTTCATGATGATAAGAGAAAATAGAATAAGGCGGACATAGAGTAAGTGGATACATGGAATATGTTAGTTGTAGGCATACTTTTTTTTGCAACCTACTCTTAAGGGTTCAACTTCTCTAGCCAACCATGAGGCAGAGGTAGTGGAAGAGAAAAGTTCTTAGGATATGGGGGAGTGGACCTGTTCAGCAATAGCTCTTTGGGAGCGAGTTTGATCTTCTTTAGCAGCAGTTCAGCCCTGTAGCAGACACCAAATACAATTCAGGAGCTGCAGACCATTCCTCTAGGCAGGCAGACACCAGGCAGCTGTAGTAGTTCAATCCTGAAGAAACCTCCACAAGCAGTTCTCAGATGAGTTTTTCTCAATGGCAGCATTACCACAAGTTGAGCTTAATGACACTATGTAAGGTGAACCAATATACTTATGTCTATAGGGAGGAATAGCAAGATGGATCAAACCAAGGCTCGGTGCTCGTCTCCCACTGTCTGTGGAGTCATATTTATACTTCTTCATCAAGTGTCCTTTCATGTGTTTGCTATATCTAAACATCATCCTTTTTTATGTGTCTGCTTCAGGAAAATGGTCTTTCATATGTTTGCTTTAGCAAGACATCCTTTCACCTGTGTGCCCTAGCAAAATACCATTTGAGATAACTTTCCAAAGAACTAGAAGTTTCCACTTCAGTTAGTAAACAAAGTATTTGTGTGAAATTCAAAGTTCAAATGTGTTTCAGACAAGTGTTCAGACAGGCTGAACGCTTTTGTATGCTAGATAAAGTGTGGAAGGATGCAGGCTGAGCACTCACAGAATCTCCCTTTGGGATGGGCTTAGGAAAGCTAGAGAAAAAAGAATACAAATGTCTTTATATCTTCTTGACTCTTTTTATAACTATCATTAGCCTTACTTAACATAACCTTTATATTTAAGATGTGTTCTGGGAAGGCCAGATGTAGTAGATCTGAATTCAAGTCACTTTTTTTCCCTCTTGAGGGGTAAGGGAAGATGTTAGGAAACTGTGATCTTAGGCAGGTACTCTGCCCAAACCACACACAC
>NW_022196901.1:23284807-23324380 GCF_008632895.1 Mastomys coucha | reverse complement strand
ACACACACACACACACACACACACACACACACACACATGCACGCATGCACATACACATCACATGTACACATATTGATGCCACCAATGCCAATATGTTTCAGTCTGGCTGGATGGGAAATTGGTCTATTCAGACTTGAGAAAGCAAAGCCAGGAACTCAAAACTTTGCAGATACTTTGGAGAAAGCTAGACAGAGGCAACATCTCTAGGAACCCTGAGCATCCCAGAACCACCCCCACCACACCCCTGCCTCCACTGCCCATTTTTACCTATACCTGCAGGCACCCTTTTACCACAGCTGCAAGTCTCTTAATTCCCAGATCACTCCTTTATTCTGAAAGAAATAGTATTTGCTAACCTCATAAACATGTATTACAATCTTGGGGGTTTATCAAATGTGTACACAAAGTAATTATAGGAAGAATAGTGGGTTATTTGCATATTTAGTGTTTAAAGGGTTACTCATGTAATTATTGAATGTAACTTAAAATAAGCTGTTCAACTGCCTTTCATCATAAGCCAAACATTGGGTTTTGAAAGGAATGCCTTTAAACTTCATAATCTAAAGGCACAGGGTAATGCTAACTTACAACCCCAGCTTAAGGGAGTCAGACATGAAAGTATTTCTGACTGGTGTGCTTTGAGCTGGTTGACTTTAGACACTTCTGAAGTATCCATCACACTTGGTAGCAGGGAGGACATTATCAGCAACTGGAATCTCTTCACTTCGAGGGGATAGTCCTTCCGTACTTACATTGTTCTGAGCTCCCAGCACAAGCGTTGTCATGTCCTTAGAACCCAGACAGTTCCCCAGCCCTCATGGAGAGGGGTTGAGGGACTGGGGAGCAGAAGAGGGAAGGAGGAGATAGGAAACTCAGCCCTGAGAGCAAAAGGTGCCTGCTAGAAAAGGGGCAGGCAGGAGAGTTGTGTAGTGCTTGTCCTGATGCAAAAGCAGATTGGTTCTGGCTTTTGCCGACAGTAGGCCAAGTAAGACATGTGTGTTCTGTCAAAAGCACTTTCCTGGCTGCAGAGATGGCTCAGCCAATAAAGTGATTGCTATCCAAGCATGAGGGCTGAAGTTCACACTCCAGAATCTGTGTCTTAAGAAAAAAAAAGTCATGCTTGATGATTGTAAGCCCAGCGCTGTGGGTGTGGAGCTGAGTGGACCCCTGGAGTGCTCCTACTTGGTGAGCTCAGCTCATTGGTGGATCTTGTCTCAACAAGGTAGACAGCTCCTTGAAAACGACAAGGATAACCTCTGCACCTGGACGTGTGCATGTACCTCCCACACTTTTGCCTGTGTGTGTACACAACCATGCACAGTCCCATGTTCAGGCACGTGAGCGAGTGCACGGAGATACACCACACACACACACACACACACACACAGACACGCACACACTCCTGCTCTCTACACAAAGGTCTCCAACAAGAACTCAAATCTAAGCACTAAAGAGACAGTATGAGATTGAAAAGGATTCAATGCCAACTTTGATGTAAACATCCCAGGTTTCTTGGAGAACAGCCATATCTTTGATCCTACACAAACTGTTAAGAATCAAGTGTCTTGAATCCTGATCAGTTGAAGTATAACGAATTTTACAGTTATTTCTAGTTCAAGGTAGCTTGCAGGCGATCTGTAGTGGGGTGACATGACAAGAAGTTCCGCCTTAAGAATTCCTCACACTAACAAAGACATTTAAATAAATTAAATTAGTCTCAGTGTGTTGAAAAACCTAAAGCTGTGTTCACAACATTCATTTGACATCTGGAAATAGCCTTTAATATTTCCAAAGTATTTTTCTTCCTTTTCAGATAAGCCAGGGAGCGTTTCTGCCCTTGGCTGTATTGCTGTGTTTTGGTTAACTTCTTTTTCAACATGTATGAAATTGGGTGTTATAAAAAGAACACAGAGCTGGAAGTCAGCTGCCCCACATTCTAGACTTCTACTGGGTTTTCGGCAAGTTACCTATAAGCTGAAAGAGTGAAAATTGGGCAGGTCCATGACTTTGTACCCCTGATATTTTAAAATTCTTTACTCCCCACCTTGTCTGGCCTGATCACCACTGTAGATACCATATTGTAGCCTGCACTATCTAAGCCAGGAGCTTGCAAAACCCTGGTGTCTAAGCTGCCAGAGCTGCTCTGAGTGGGACTCTAACTCTGAAACCTGCTCAGGTGATTCTCAGGCAGAGTCAAGAGTGCAAACCCTGGCTTGGCAGGTAGGGGGAACTCATGTTAGAATGGTAGTCATGGCAAGAATGAAGCCTTTATATCTTGATGATTATTCAGGTGGTTGTCTGGGGTCCTCAGAGAGCATGATGCAGGGACAGGCATTAGGTGTGGCCTGACACCACTTAAGTACCTATGGTCTCTTCTGTATGTCAGTAATGTCTTCCCTGCTTTTTCAGCTCCCTGGTAGTGCCAAGAGGTAGACAGGCATCCTGGAAGGGCTGTCTGTATGGCTGGACATGGGTAGGGTACCTGGAAGGCAGCTTGGAATAACTTTATGGTTGACATCATTTAGGGGATTATTGCATGTAACATAATGGGTCTTTGTAGAGAACTGTGGGCTGGAGAGATAACTCAGTTGGGAAATGCCTGTCACTCATTAGGACTTGAGTTAAGATCCCCAGCACACAATTAAAACCCAAACATAGTGTATGTCTATAACTCCAGGAAGTAGGAGGTACAAGTAGGTAGATTCCTGAGGCTCAATGGCCAGTCAGCCTAGCTAAATTGCTGAGCTCCAGGTTCAGTGGGAGATCCTGTCTCAAAAAAACAAAGTGGAAAAGTGATTAAGGAATACATCCAGCATCTACTGCTGGGCTCAAAATGTGAGAATGTGCATGCATACACATAAATAAAGTGGAGATGCATAGACTCCTTTCTAGGCAAGTAGATTTTCTGTTTTGGAAAGTAAGACTGCACCAAGAAAGTCAGAACGACTGCCCAGAGCTGAGGGAAGTGGGCTGCTCCTGAGCCTGCCTTAGACAAACCGTCTCTACCAGGGAACTGGGCTGCTCCTGAGCCCAGAGCTGAGGGAACTGGGCTGCTCCTGAGCCTGCCTTAGACAAACCGTCTCTACCACGTGTTGTACAGGAGACTGAGAGCAAATCAGACACATAGCTCTTAGACTCCAACCCTCCAGTAATGTTTATGTGCAGTGAAGTCTGAGTAGCTCTGCTCCACAAAATCCACATGGTCAGATGACTTGCCCAGAGAATTATGAATCCACACAGCAAAACCCTATTAGCATCAATTCCAAGGGGCAAAGAAATAATCCATCTTGAAGTGGGGAAAATAGCACAGGATGTCAGCCCTGAAACTGGGTCACTGTTGTGGGGACTTTGGGATTTGAGTTCTACAAGTGGGGAATCCAGGAGGCAGATGTGGTGGAAGGTGGTCGGTGTGACGGATGCAAGAGTAGAGGTAAGCTAAGGTTTTGTAGAGATGCTTGGGGTTCACAGCACACACATGTGCCCAGCCCCAGCCAGCCAGAACACTGCTATGAGATGACATTCAGAAGCCACAGAAAACAAGATCAAGCCCTGGCTACCATAGGACTGCTGTGGTTGTGCTTAGGGCCTGGAAAACACTGTGTTCACAGAGAGCAACAAAGATATCCACCTTGAGCTAATAGCACTTAGGATCCAGCCCACCACATGATCCAGGGTGATTGACACTGGAGGGCATACTGTAGACTGGCCAGAGTACTGGAAATATGTGAACACACCCTGACATCAGGGAGGGCTGTTAGGAGGAAAGAACGGGGGAGACCTAGAGAGTTGAAGTTATAAGCCCTGGGTCACCCTGTCGAGCTAGAGGCAAGGCTTCTGTACTTCTGCAGCATCAGGAGGGATTTGTCCTAAGGACACTACTCATCCAGCAGTCAGCAACAGCCTAACAGGCCAGAGCACAGCTCTACCACAACCCATTTGTTCTGTTCACTCAGCCTCCTTGTGCCTGTTTCATTGCACATAGTCAGCAAGACAGGAAGAAAGCTAGTGTGTCCTTGACAGTGACCACAGCTGTGCTGAGTGTCACTGAGGTAAAAAACAGGCTGGTCATTTGGGTGCAAGAAGATCAGCAAAGAGGAGTATGGTGAGGAACCTGGAGGAATGACAGGATTAAAAGATCCCAAGAGGGCAATTCCAGCTCAGCCTCCCAGAGAAGTCAGCTGCTGGGCATGAGAATCTGCTTGGCTAGCTGCTGGGCAGAACTGTTGGACCCAGATCTGTTTCTGGATCTAGCATCCTTTGTGGACTCTGACTCTCAAGGGATTACCTTTCCACAGCTTTGTTCTCAAACAGCTAACTCAAATCTGAGAGACCTCTCTTCCTCTAAGGCATGTGGTTAGTGGCACACACACTGCCTGGGTAGGACAGTGGCCGGCCTCATGAATACCTTGCCTGGCCCTTCAGCAAGGCCTTGGGAGAACAAGGATGACTTTAGTGGGGTTGATAAGCAAAGAAAAACACAACTAGCTTGAAGTGTTGATCTCCCACTTCACCTACACCAATGCAAACTGAATTCATTTGATGTAAGCCATGGCATGTCAGCTTCACTCTCAACACTAGATCAATTAGTGTGGGAAATGGAGAAGTGTTGAGCTGGTGTCCGTAAGGTCATTTGTTTCACCAGAAACCCCAGTGATGGTTAGGCCTAATTAGGTGTGTAAATTTCCCTGTAATTGTTCTTAGCTGGGATGTGTTTTGCAGTATTAAATAAAGCCAGGTTATGCTGGGCAAAGATTTTAAGTAAAAACAATCGTCACACCCATCCAGGCCTCTCTCAAGTGCTTTCATTTCCTCTTCCCCTCTTCCCTTCCATTGTAAGTTGCAGCAAGAAGCTTGGACTTCTCAGAGCTCTGAGAAATAATTATCTTCTCATTATATTACCCAGTCTATATCATTCTGATGCAAGGACATAGAAGGGAATATGATGGAATTAGTACCAAGAAGCAAAGGCCATTGGTCCAACAAATGCAGCCATGGGTCACCTCAGGAAAGGGACACGCTCTGAAAAAGATGGTATTTGGTGATTTTTATTATCAAATGAACAGCAAAGAATGAACTTATAAACCTAAGGCAACAATGATGTCATGAACTGATTTAGTCACATGGGACCAATGTCCTACAGCTGGCTCATCCCAGACCAGAACTGTTAGGGGATGCACAAAGGTGGGTATGGCTCTGCAGTGTGTCATGGGTAGAGGCTGGAGGAGCTTGGGGCAGACAGTTGGCTGCTGTGATGGAGTAAAAAGGAAAAGAAGAAGCTGAAAGAACTCCTTAGAGACCATCTAGGTCCTAGAGGCTTACAATGTAAATACTGAGAGGGGAAAGGTGCTGGGAACTGAAGTGTGGCCATTTTGTTCAGCTGTATGTGTGATGATCATGGAGATCAATGAGTTCATAACCTCAGATAGGAGAGCCGCCACAAAAACTAAGCAATTGAAGTTGGTGTGATGCCTTCCCACCCCTTGTGGTGAAGTAACACATGAGAGAGGAAGGAAGCCCAACTGCAAACCACATGTCTTTAAAAGATCGAGACTGCTGGAAGGAAGTTGGGTCCTGGGGGACACACCTTTAAGGACACTGGGACATTGGCCTTGCCTCTCTCTCTGCTTTTCTTCCTGCCAATATGAGGTGGGTAGTTCCACTCTTCCTCACAAGCCTATATCTCATCATGGGCCATAGATCAAGCAGCCATGACTGGAAACTTCTGAAACCATGAGCCAAAATTAACCTTTCCTGTTTATAAAATGACCATTCTAGGTATTTTGTCACAGTTCTGAGAAGCTAGTGAAAATTCTGAACCTGGATAAAGAGATGAGTTCAGTAGAGTACACTGAGCATGTGGCCAAGCCATCTTTGCTAGAGAAGCCAGTACAGGGAGAAAATAGGTGCTAGTCACCTACCCAGCAAGGAGAGGATGCTAGAGGTGCTTCAGAGGCTTTGAGACAACCTGAAGCATGTGTGCTGTCCATCATCAGGAGTGAGCAGATGCTGTCAGCACAGGAGTGGATTCTTGATGTTGAGAGTGAGTTTGTTGTGGAAACAAGTCCTATCTCCAATGCCCCTTTCTCTCTTCTTAGTTGTCTTTCTGCTTTCCACCAGGAGATGACTTGGCTGCTTCACATGCAGCCACTCAACCTTTAACTTCTTAGCTTCCAGGACTATAAGACATAAGTCTGTTTTCCATGAGTTATCGAGTTTGCAGCATCTGTTGTATCACCAGCAAGTATCCATAGACAGAAGGACACAGAGGATGCAGCCACACTAAGAACCTTCAAGTCCCCTACTTCTAGAGACTCTCTACAGCATGTCCTGGTCTCTGAGATGGGAGGACCCATGTCATTGCAGACTTTACACACGTTGTCCAGCTTCAACACACTGGGGGATTTTTCTACATGGTTTCCATAACCTGTTTAGACCTAAACTGTTTTTTACTTGGAGTCACCACATACCCCCATTGTCCCCATTTGTGGATTGAAATGGTCATTTATGGACAAAATCCTTGGAGGTACACAACAGAGAACTGACAAGGTCAAGAGATGGTCAATGACCTGTTTAGCTGGATGAATATCAACAGAAGAAAATGCAGTGCACACATGCCCAGCAGCTCCAGGGACAGTGACTTACTATCAGAAAGGCCACAGTGCCAGGCATCCAGTGTCCCACAGCTTATTCTCCCATTTGACACCTTGGCCCATGAAGACAAAGGTTATGTCCCTTCTCAGCTTAGGGGTTTCAGACCTAAGCAGTAAAGGGCACTCCCACAGTCATGTATCCATGGAAACCCAGGTGAATGCCATGCCTCAGTTTCCTTGCCTATAAAATGCTGCTAATCTCACCCTCCTGACAGAATAAACTACTAACTGGTAGTGCTGGGTCTTATGTGAACTCAGATAGAGAAACAGAGTTGATAGAGAAGCAGGTTTTAGGCGTATAGGGCCAGCCTGTCTGCCCACACTGCAACACATTGCCTAGGAATCTTGGGGACCCAGACCTGGGCATTGACAACAAGTCACATGCCCGGTGCATTCCTGAAGCAATAACCAGGTGTCCAGCTTTAAAGGATGCCTTCTGAGTCATTATCAACCACCTGCAAAAGGAAGCCTTGGTTTAATTAATATTTACATAGACCTGAAAAAAAATGCCAGCAGGCACAAAGAAAATAACCTGGGAGCCAGAGCCTGTGCTGGCACAGTATGTAGATAGATGTGAGCTACCAAAGTCTTAATTAATGGAGGTTTAGCTGGTATGGACAAGCTGGTCTTACAGGAAAAGCCTAAGAGAACCAATGGGGTCTTCTTGCAAACCCTAGAGAGGTGTGTACAGTACTGTTGCAGCAATGAAGGTGGCAGGGAGGTGAGATAAATATTACACAGATTTCCAGAAAACAGTAAGCTTTTAGAGAAGCGGGTACAGCACTCAGCCAGAAGGCCACATCTGCTCATCTCCAGCTCATGGGCAGGAGGCAACCTCTGCTCATTGCTGGCTTTTTGGCAGAGTCCTAGGAGAAGCTGCTTCTAGTCCAAGAGCAAAAAGAGCATGGCCTCATGGTGCTGTGCTATACTGAAGGAGTGCGGAGTTGGTAGTAACGCCCTGGGGAATCAGGAACAGACACAGACAGATGCTTCCCTGCAGCACTGCCATACAAACCCCAGCTGGAGAACTGTGGGAAGTGTCCCAGGAGCCTTGTGTTTAAAGGGCTTCTGTGGTTCTGCTGGTGAAGGTTGTAGACTACCCTCCTGACTCCTCCTCTCCCAATCTGGAGGTGTGGCTCCATCTCTGGTATGGACAAGCTCACTGTCTGCATAGGTCATCATCTTGGGAACATCATTTCAAAATCTGTCCCTTTATCTTCATCCACCTTGGAGATTTCAGCACAGCCCATGGTGTCCATGCAAGAGTAAATCATGTAACAGGCAGATGTGGAAATCAGCAACTCATAACTGAGACTTGGAGATATCACATGTTAAGCTTTCTTTACATCTTGAATCAGCCCATAGAGACCATTTTTAGTAATGATCTCTAATTCTCTGCCAGGCATGGAGGAGAACTTTTTTCATCCCAGCACTGGGGACTCAGAGGTGGGAAGGTCAGGGGTTAGGGTGATCCTTGGCTACATAACAATTTCATGGCCAGCCTGGGCTACACAGGACTTTGTCGCAGTACACTTCCCCTTCCCAAAATCTCTAGAATTCCTGAAGGGACTCTAGCCAGTCCCAAGCATGAGAAACATGGCTTTGGCAGGCCCTCTCCTTCCTTGTTCTTTGTTAAAAACCATTAGAATATTTTCCTAAAGCTAACTACCAAGATCTATTTTCTTATTTAGCTACTTCCTCCTTGTGAAACTGACCATCAAAGTATTAAGGTCCAGCAATCAAAATCCCCCTTTGGCTCATCTAATTAACATGCCAAATCAAAATTAAACACTTCATCCTAACACAGGTTTCCCATTTTACTTTGATAAACTGCCATTTGCCTATGAGCCATGTCTGTGTCCTCCCTATTCAGAGGCAGTCCTTTGTTCTTCTGGGACAAATATTCCTTCCCCACTCCCTCTTGTTCTCTTCCCCTTCTCCCTCATCATCTACTTCCTGTCTTTGTCTCTTATTCCCTGCCTTTGGCCCTCTGGAGCAAATAAATCTTCCTTGTGCTGAGATCTTAGCCCTGGGGTATCTTGTACCAAAGACAAACAACCCCTTCACTCCATCTTCATGAACTCAGTGAAGTTTAGAATAAAGCCTCAGCTATGTCCTCATGATTTTAGGACAAAAAGGAATGAAAGAACGCATCTCACCAAGAGCTGGAGTTAGGAAACAGCTGGGCAGTCGTGATTTACTCTTGAGAACTAAGGAAGTATGATGATTGGTCATCATTGAAAAAAAAAGCCAATGTAGAGTTTGTGTGTGTTCTGGGGTCTTGGTCCCAGAGCTACAAAATAGGACATAAAAAACCTTTTTTCCTTTACTTTTAAAAAATAAAAATTTGCAGGGAGGTAGTGGTGCACACCTTCAATCTCAGTACTGAGGAGTCACATCTGTGAGTTCGAGACTAGCTTGATCTACAGAATGAGTTCCATGACAGCCAGGGTTACACAGAGAAATCCCGCCAAGAAACAAAGAGAAAATGAAAAGAGAATGGGAAGGAGGGAGAGGGGAAGGGAGGGAAGGAGAGAGGGATGGAGGGATAGAGACAGACAGAGAGACAGAGATACAAAGAGAACATAGAGAACAAAGACACACAGAGAGAAACAGAGAATGGGTTGACTATATGGATGATGGCAAATGAACAAAAGAATGAATGGATGAACAACATTCCCACATCTCATTGAAGATGTATGCTAAATTTTAAGAATTAGTTGGGCACATAAGATTAGTTTATTTTTAGAAACCTTGAAAAGAGTGGTGTCTGTAGTGATGCTGCCACATGTTCCTGCTCAATTGGGCATGCACAGAAAGAAGCAGAGTGGGGCTTGCAGTGTGTGAGAGTAAACAGTTCTTTACCCATGCTCATCCCTGGTTCACAAAGTGCCCTCTGGCCCTTTTTTACCTCATACATTCTATTTCTTTTCTTATAAAAGTGCTTGTCATGACCTATCACATCGATTTCAAAACCCACTAATGGTTCACAGCTCATAGATTTAAAAGCTGTGCTATATGTGGGAAAGGGAGGTGCTAGCTGTGCATGGAAGGCACTGGGGCACCACAGAGCACCCTTCTCCTGGGTGTTTGAAGGTGGTCTCACCATTTGCAGGAGGAAATTGAAGCTGACATCAGGTGTTTCTCATGCTCCGGCTGCCACCAATATGTGAGACCAGGCTGACATGATCCAAGATCCAGTAGTGCTGAGGCCTGTGAGGTGCAGTGGATTGGATTTCGTAGAGAAGGCTTTTGAGGTGAGTCTGGAAGGAAATGTGATGGAATTGAGTTCCTGGGAGACAGTGAGCAAATCTTGAAATAGGGTTGTGGATGGGGAGTGAAGACAGAAATTCAATGTGATGAAACCCCTACCCAAAGCCTGCTTCAACAAGGGCATCCAACAGAACTTTAGTAAATGGAAGGTTGGGATGTTGGATGAATGGAGGAGTTTCTACTTGCTGGCTTTGGGAAGTGAAGACCAGCAGGCCATGGGAAAGAATGAGAGGGTAGAGGCCTCTACACTCTTCTGCGGTTCCCTGACTTCAAGGGAGAATCCTAGGAGCCCATCCTCTGCCCCCTCCCACTTACCACCTCTTACCACCCCATGTGACTGCAGCTTATTCTGAGCCCCTTTGAAGGCAGGGAGCCTGCAGGCCCAGTGGAGCTCTTACTTCAAAGGGCCTGGCATGCTGGGATTCCCCAGCTTGAGTGAGGCTCAGAGGCACTGAGTGGGGAAGGGGAAACTCCAACTGGGATGAAGTAACAGCCCTGCCAGATGGGAGTTCCTGGGCAAGGGGCAGCTTCTTGGGCTGCCAGTGGGCCCACACATAAGAGGGATCCTTTCAGGACTCCAGAAACATGAGGCTCAAAGGCTTCCAAAGAGAAGCTTCCTCTGTGACATGGTGGTGATGAGTACAGAGACCTGTGATGGCCTGCTCTGCTCTGCCTTGCTGCCTTTCCTAGACTGCCCAGGTCTATCCGTCCATCCTCCTAACTACTCAGCTGTTCAGCTACCTATCCATTTATCTACCCAACAGTCTACACATGCACCCACCGATACATCCGTGTATCTAGCTCTGCACCCATCCACCCGTGCATACATTCCTCTATTCACCCACCAATGTATCTATCCACCCATCTACATACCCATCCACCCACATGTGCCCATCCACTTGCCTGACTGCTCATCCACCCACCCATGTACTGAGAGTTCTCCCCGTGAACCCTCCTCTTGCCTGCTGAGTCTCCAGCAGATTCCCTTCCTCAGGGTCTCTTGGTCACCTCATCTTCAGGATGCGAGAAAGACATGAGTCTCCAGAACATCCAATAAGTTTGGGTTTTATGTTTGTATTTTTTTGAGAAGCAACAGCAAGCTAAGTGAGATTTGAGTGAAATCACACAATAGCATGGGAGCATGATCACATGTGCAAACAAGCTCAGTCCTTCAGGAAACTCTGAAGTCCAGAGCACTTTGTGATTTGATCTTCTTTTTTGACAGTTTTCATTTTAATTTAAAGTTAACTTTCTAATTTTTCCAAAGAAAAACTACTTACTATAAAAATATATTTTACACAAAACATATAAAATCATAAAAGTGCTTTAATGACACAAGAAAAAACCTCTGCCAGACACATGGAGCAAAACAAAGCAAATAAAAATAACAAAGTCCAAAACATGGTAAAATGTACCGTGTAAATGTAAAACAGTCTTTGTGTGTGTGTGTGTGTGTGTGTGTGTGTGTAAGAGAGATAAACTATGTATGAGTTTGTGTGTGTTGATAAGTTTGCTTGTGTATGAGTTTGTGAGTGTGAATATGTGTGTGTCTCACATACCTTAATACAGAGTCATTACACTACAGGACTGCTATTTTAAATTTGCCTTCAGTGCTGGGATTGTGTATGCGATACTCTTTCCTCTTCATCATTCTGGTATTTGTAAAGTTTTTGCAGTGGACATTTGATGTTTTAAAATCAAGAGGTCATTGATTTTTCTTTCATTATTTATATGTAACACCCTGTGGCACTAAGGATGGAGTTGAGGGCCTTGCACATGTTAATACTAAACCACTGAGCTCCATCCCCAATATCAGCCATTTGTAAGTTCATATATGAGAGTTGTCATCATTGCTCTTTCCTAACTGTAGTTCTGTCCGCATGAAGCAATAACCACACACACACACACACACACACACACACACACACACACACACCCTTCCAAGCCCAGCCTCTGACCATTCAGTACTCCATACCTATGCATTTAAACATTTTAGGTGTCCTTTACAAGCTTGAAATGGGGACACATGCCTATAATGTTTGTACTTAGGAAGTGAAGGTAAGAAATTCAGGAGTTCAAGGTATTCTAAGAATACTTCTTTTCTAAGTACATCATGGGCTCAAAGCTAGCCTGGGATGCACAAGATCCTTTTTCAAAAGAAAGAAAGAAGGAGAGAGAAAAGAAAGAAGGAAAGGAAGAAAGGAAGGAAGGAAGGAAGGAAGGAAGGCAGAAAGGAAGGAAGAAAGAAAGGAAGAAAAAAGACAGAGAGACAGAAAGAAAGAAAGAAAGAAAGAAAGAAAGAAAGAAAGAAAGAAAGAAAGAAAGAAAGGAAGGAAGGAAGGAAGAAAGAAGAAAGGAAGGATAGAAGAAAAGAAAAGAAAAGAAAAGAAGAAAAGAAAAGAAAAGACAATAGAACCCAAACATGTGAATTCCCACAAGCATCTTTGTGGATGACATGTTTTATTCAATGCAGGATCCTTGGAGTTCATCAGTGCTGCTGCACAAGTCATATTTTCTTTCTGTTCTAAGTTGTCATCATGCACAGAACATTTTACCTTCACTCACTGATGGACTGGCCCCAAGTTGCTTCTACCTTTTGGCTGTTGTGAATCCTGCTGCTATGACATCATATAGCTATACCAGAAAACCTTGTTTCTCTTCCAGGAATATGCCATGAAGAGAAGATACTGAACCATGGTTATTCTAGGTCTGATTTTTGAGAAACTATCATTAACTTTCCAGTTTCTCTCATTCATACCAATAGTAATTTCCTCTTCTTCTTCCTCCTCCTCCTCCTCCTCCTCCTCCTTCTCCTCTTCCTTCTCCTACTTTTTCTTCTTCTCCCTCTTCTTCTCCTTTGTCTTCCTTCTCTTCCTCTTCTTCTTTTGATAATAGTTTTGATTTGAATCGCTAAGATCATTTAGCACCCTGGGGTGTTAAATAGCAATCTCACTGTCAGGCACAGGTTATCTCCCTACTAATTATTAGTCAGGGAGACCCCAGAGGCACCCCAAACGATACAAGATATTGTTGCCATTTCTCTTGGATTTTCACCATGTAAGGTCTTCTTGCTGCAGATACCACACCACACACTTTCTACAGGACATAGAGAAATCACTTTTGTGTTCACCTGGAAGTTGTCTCTCTGCTACCTAACTTTTGTGGTACTAGAGGTTGCTATGTAGGCTGCTGGGGACGAAAAAGCATCAATGATCCTACCCATTGATGGATCCTGCATGCTACTATATCACTCTGTCTTATAAGATATGCCTACTAATGTCATCATAGCACAGTTGTTTATGGGGTAACTAACTACTATTGTGATTAGGCTTGAGGCCTGTTCTACAGGAGGGATTCATGCCTGATATTGTAAATATGACCAAAATTTATGCTCATAGGAAAACCTATTGGTGTTATTTTGCTAAGTGGTCATGTTACCAAACTGCATTTTAAATGTTTATATTTATATCCATAGATCTGAACAGTTTCCAACTGTGGTTGGAGAAAACTGTTGTTGCAATGTGTAGTGATGAATGCAGAGACTCACCACTGTTCAAAGTGCTGAGAACAAGCGACAAATAGATGTCAGGATGAGACATCAACATCATCCTCCCCTCTAGGATGAAACCATCTTGGAAGAAGGCAGGAAGCAGTGGAGGATGGAAAGGAGAGCTGTGAAATGCTGAGCTCTAGCCATGACACAGAAGCTGTACTCATGAACTCACAGCAGTTATGCTTACCCACAAGACCTACAGATGATCAAAAGAGCTCAAAAGCCTCATACTGAGAGAGCAGGTGCTCTGATACCCACCTCTAGCTGAGCAGATATTAGCAGTATATGGTTGCTGAGAGAAGGAAGTCACTTTTCTTTGGAGATGGCTATCAGAAGATTGCCCATACTCCAGTGGATGACCTTGCACCTGTACATGTGAACAGCACTAACAACTGGAGTAACCAACCCTTTGTCTTGGTCTCCAGATGAGGAAGGAAGGTGTGGCTGAGTCTGCATTACCTGGAATCATGGCATGTCAGACACAGCTGGAGCCCTGATCCCTCCACCCATTCTTCACCCACCCATCTATCTCCATCTCTGAACACCAGCAGTGCTTCTAAACACTTAGACAATGTCCAAGTCCTAAGACTTCTCATCTTCTACATTGCAACCCCTCAGTAGAATCTACATCACAGGTAGAAGGAATAAGAGAAATACTAATCAGGATAGCTGTGTGATAAAATGCTTGCCTAGTATGCAGGAAGCCCTGAGTTTGATTCCCAGTCATGCAAAACAAAATGCTAATCAAAAGATCAAATTGCTATTAATGCATTTTCCTTCCAATTTGTATTATAACTTAACCAAGAAAGTGCAAATTCCTGTTAGAGGTCCCATGACACTGAGTTCTAATTTGGTAAGCAGCATGGCAGGCAAATGAAAAAGAGAGGAAGAGTTCATTAGAGGATACATGTAGCTGATAACTCCTTCCTCGTGTCAGAAACCCTGAGGGGTAAGGACAGAAATGTCTACATTCTACCATTCTTTTTTTTTTTTTTTATTTTAGATATTTTCTTTATTTACATGCGAATTTCCCCTTTCCCAGTTTCCCCTCCAAAAAAACAAAAAAACAAACAAAAACAAACCCCTGTTGCCTCCCCCCTCCCCATGCCTGCCACCCCGCCCTCTCCCACTTTCTGGCCCTGGCATTCCCCTACACTGGGGCATAGAACCTTCACAGGGCCAAGGTCCTCTCCTCCTATTGATGATCGATTTTGCAATCCTCTACCATACACATGCTGCTTGAACAATCAGACCCCTCTATGTGCAGTCCTTGGTTGGTGGTTGAGACCCTGGGAGCTCCGAGGGTACTAGTTAGTTATCTGACATATGAGGTAAAACTGAAGAATCAATTGTATTAGCTTTGTGTCAAGAATGGTAGAATGTTGTAGCCCCTTAGGATGAACAACAACATTCTACCATTCTTGACACAAAGCTAATACAATTGATTCTTCAGTTTTACCTCATATGTCAGATACCTATATCTGTGATCTATCCTTCCATCCTTCCACCCACCCACCAATATAAATACCCAATTCCTCTATCTACCCTCTTCCATGCACTTGTCCACTCACCCAGTCCCCTCCTTTCTATCCATCCACCTACAAACCCACTTATCCACTAAGCCTACCAGCCAACCAGCAGCCCTTCCATTCACCTATCCCTCAACCTCCATTCATTTTAAAAACTTTTTATTGGTTCCTTATAAGTTTCACATTATGCACCTGAGTCCCACCCATCTCTCTATCTCCTCATGTTTACTCTTTGCCCTTGCAAACCACTCCCTACATAAGGAACACACACAAACAACAATTTTTTAAAAAAGGCATAGAAAGCATCTCAATGCAGAAGCTGTAGTGTGTCACAGCATGTCCCACAGTATATTCCTCTGTCCACACATCTTCACTTGCAAATGTTCATTGCAATGAGTCATTGGTCTAATTCAAGACCTCTGGCTTTCTGTGACACCATCAATATTGGATCTTCACTGGGACTCCTTCTGGTTATTCTGTTGTTGCCTTGTGTCATGGAGATCCTGCAGCTTTGGATCAGTAGGACTGGCCCTCTCACAAGTCCCAACAGTTCACAGATGATATAGATTTTGGGGTGGGCCATCTCAGAACCTGGATCTGGGCCTGGGTGGTAGCAGAGCTGGTCAGCCCACCAGCTCTCCCTTATCTGCACCATAAGGGTGAGCTTGCCAGCACTGCTCCTGATGGGCCACTCAATGCCACCATCAGCAGGCATCTGTTTCAACTCTCCTGCTCTTATGCCCTCGGTGCCGGCTCACCCCCCCCCACCACACCTCCAGAGTTAGCCCCACTATGCTGCCCAGTCAAGGAATGGGATCCACTCTTCCAAGTGCTGCAACCTCTGAGGGTGTGGGACAGCTCTCCCACTCTCATACCTTTGACATTACGGCCATCTCCATTGTGGTGCTCCAGCAAGGAGCAGGGCCTGCTCTCCCAAGTGCTATAGCCAGTGAAGGGGCAGGGCTATCTTTCCCTCTCTCCTGCCCTCAAGGCCAGCTTTCCAGATTACCATATGTGGCCAGGGGGAGGGCATCGCCCCTGCGCCTATGCCATCTCACAGCAGATGAACGGGGGAGTGGGGATACGCTCTCCTTTTCTCTCATTCTCAGCGCTGGCTCCTCTGCAACCCCTCAACCAGGGCCAACACTGTTGTGTTGTGTGGCCTGCTTTCCTGAGTACTGACAGGGTTGAGAGATGGGGGAAGCTCTCCAGAGCACTGTGTCCTGTGAGGGGAAGGGCCAGTTCTACACCACCTCTGGATATCCAGATGATCGCCAATGGCTGCCCAGGTCAGAGGTGTCCCATGTTCTCTAGTAGTAATATGAGCACGGATGTCAACACTGACCCCTGCCTCTGTGTAGACATGAACTCAGGCATGGCCCTCATTGGCAGCTCAGGCTGGTACCTCACCATGGCTCCAGGTGGCAGGGCTGGACAGGCTATTCCTCTCCACCCTTGAGTTTCCAGTTCCATCTCTCTTCAAAATGCTCAAGCTGCTCAACTTCTCTTTATCTCTCCCATCTGACCACCACATACTTGCACATTGTGGTGGTGCCAGCTGCAGGCTAACCACATAACTAGCAGGCCCCTGTATGACATCCTCCATCCATTCTGCCTGGTGTGTATGCAAGCAGGTGTCTGTGGCCCATCTGTTCTGTGCACTGGAGGACAGGTCTGTGGGTGGTGTTGTGGTCCACAGGCGTCTGTTTCCCTTCTTCCTTATTGTACTGTCTGGATTTGATTGATTTGATTTGACTTGACTTGACTTGACTTGATTTTTGTGAGTCCTAAGCATAAAGCAGCTTTTGCCACCAAGCCAGGTATCAAGCTAGGATGATGGGCTGACATTTGCTTTGCCCCTGAATGAGATAAGAATACCAACAAGGTGTCTCTTTGCCCATTGCCAGGGATCAACCTCCCATTTGTATATAAATCCACTCATGCCTCCATTTACTCTCCTATGCACCATCTATTCATCCATCCTACCTCCCTACTGTATGTCCATCCACTTATCTGTCTATACATCCACTCACCTGGGCTTTCTGTGGGGTCCAAGAATGATGTCTCATCCTCTTAATTTCTGAGGCTTTGTAGAGGCTCACACATCAGTCTGTAGGCAGTGACAAAAGCCCAGAGAGGATGGATCTATCCACCCTCACATCCAATCACACACCCACATGTCTACTCATTCACTTAGCAACCCACCTCCCCATCTATCCACACGAACATAGACTTGCAATAACTACTTTTCCAAGCTTACTGTGGAAAAAGCATTCAACACTCTAAAAGAATTTAAACCATTCAGAAAGATAATATATCAAAAATAAGACAAATAACATAATCTGAGTAGTCTT
The DNA here is from genome assembly GCF_008632895.1 of Mastomys coucha. Taxonomy (NCBI): domain Eukaryota; kingdom Metazoa; phylum Chordata; class Mammalia; order Rodentia; family Muridae; genus Mastomys; species Mastomys coucha. The sequence goes on along the minus strand of NW_022196901.1, from coordinate 23,307,021 downwards.
ATGAAATGCTTTAAGGTAATAAAACAGGGTGCATTAGAGACTGGTGGTGGAGAAGGTGGAGTAGGTTGCATCTGAAATGAGATCTAAATGGGAGAGTGAAATCCAACCACTGAGAGATCTGCAGTGGTAGCACCCCAACACTGAGACCTCTGCGGTGGGAGCACCCCAACACTGAGACCTCTGCAGTGGGAGCACCCCAACACTGAAACCTCTGCAGTGGGAGCACTGCACCACTGAGACCTCTGCAGTGGGAGCACCCCAACACTGAGACCTCTACAGTGGGAGCACCGCAACACTGAGACCTCTGCAGTGGGAGCACTACAGGCAAGAAAACAAAGAGAGGTGGCTCTGAATTACCTGCTCTCCCACTTTAAAGACCATAGACCTGGAGGAAAACTAGGTATCACCGAAAGCACGCTCCTACTGAATGTGTTGTTGCTTAGAGGAGGCTGTGTCCATTGCCCATGTGGCAGTTAAAGAGTTAAAGTGCACACCACACAGCCAGTCATTTGAGTGTGTGCACATCCTCTCTGAGCTTCAATTTGTGAGCCTCTACAAAACCTCAGAAATTGAGAGATATTAGCTCTCAACACCATAGTAAGTCCAGCCTTACCCCCCGGGAACACAGCCTTACAAGCATACATAGGCAATGAATAATTTCCATGGCTTAAGAAACTGGAATTTGAGTGTCATGCTCCTCACAATGGCTGTTTTGCATTGTGCTAACTGATAATGTTGATCAGTCGATCTAACTCCTAGTCAGGGGACTGTACCCATCCTTGAGTGTCGAGGAGACAGACTGCTCCTACCATCATGAACAAGAAGATGGGATGGCATGCCCAACCCCAGCTGGCTGGAGGAGTAGCTAAAAGTAATAACTAGCAGGTCTATTAGTCTGGAACTGGGAAGGTGAAGAGATAAATCAGGCGCTTATCACCAAGAGGAAGAGAAACAGTGCCTTCCCAGGATTCAGCCCTGCTTGGCCAAGTGGCTTCGCAGTGGGCCACTCAATCATACCTTCGGGTCTCGATCCCCCACATGTTATTATCTTCATTACAGAGAGAGGACTTGGAGCTCCTTGAAATATAGATGAGTGTGGCCCATCTAATTAGTAAATGCAAGAACAGTTCAACCATTTTCTCAAAACTTAATACTCAGAGGAAGAACGTGCTGCCAATTCTTATTAATTCTGACTTCATTCCTTGATTGAAGCCAAGTGCCTGGGCTAGGAGGACATGGCCAACTCCATGTAGTCTATGGAAGTCACTGTCCCTAAACATCCCACGTGGTGGCTAAATGACCTTTATTTAAAATATGGACTTTTATTAATGAGAATAAAGAAGAAAATTAAAAGTGGCAGATAGCATTTATGGAGGGCCTTCTAAGCACAAGCTGCCATGCTAGATGCTTTGTATATTGTTTCATTTCATCGTCAACCACACAGGAGTTGGGTTACATGGTCCATTTTTTTATGTATAAGAAGCCTAACACTTCCAGAATTTACCAGCTTGCCCATAACGTGCAGTAGAAGCAAGATTCCAAAGAGCTGTTAGACTTAGAGCTTTGTTTTACCACTGTACCCAGGGGAACTGTGCCCTGGAGAATACCCATGGCCAAGTGACACTTTAGCAGATACCCCTTGAAACACAGGGGTGTGTGAATCAAGTGCTTGTCAGATGGTCTTCCCTTCAGGTAGCATGGATCCTTCACTGTGTGCGTTAGCAGTCTGTCTCCTGGGTAGATGTACCATTTGCCTCCAGTGTGCTGGGCAAAAGCTTAGTGTGTTCCCTTTGAAGCATGGGAAGGAAAGGGACAGAGAAAGGTGTGTCTGCAACTTCACTCCATCCTCGGAATCCTTGTTGTAGAGGCCTTTACTCAGGAAGAACCTCAGGCTGGTCCGATGTGGGGACCTATAGCTGGTCAGACCAGTCTCCTCATTGCTGAGTACCCATCCCAAGGAGTTCAAAGCAGAGTTCTGTGAAGGCCTGAACCTGTTGCAAGTGAGATTACAAAGAACAGTTAATTAATCCTCTTTCCCTCCACTTACACATCTGGGAAGCATGAGCATCCACACTGCCTCCTTGTTAGGTGTGGAGGTAATGATGGTATGCTTCACAGACTCGTGTCCACTGAGCAGTCAGAAGCGCCAGGTCACTGTTTATGGCACTGCAGTGTGGTGGTAATGATGGTATGCTTCACAGACTCGTGTCCACTGAGCAGTCGGAAGCGCCAGGTCACTCTTTATGCCACTGCAGTGTGGTGGTAATGATGGTATGCTTCACAGACTCGTGTCCACTGAGCAGTCGGAAGCGCCAGGTCACTGTTTATGGCACTGCAGTGTGGTGGTAATGATGGTATGCTTCACAGACTCGTGTCCACTGCAGCTTTCTTTCCAGAAGCCTTTTCCTCCTGGCTTTATTTTTGGTTCAGAGCCACTTGAGGCCACACTAAGGAAGGATAAGACTCCCTTCTGTGCCATGGACAGCTTTGAGGTGGTTGTGATGCCCATACACCACACCTTCACGATTTGTAGAGAAATGATGTGTAGAGGAACAGTGCATAGAGAAATGGGTGCTTGCTTACCATCCTCTTGGCTCCCACATCTGTAGTTCTCCAAACCTGACCATCCTGAATCAGAAAATCCAGGAGGCTTTACAGGTCTCAGGCCCACCTCAGTGCTCAGGTCAACCAGTTTTCAGCAAGAACAAAACTGTTGGCACCCTCAGAACACCACGGGCCCAGGTTAGTAAGACATTTAAAGCCAATCTTAATCTTTCTCTTGGATGGACCAGAAGAAAATCAAGACAAGATAGCCAAGTAGTTGGGGAACTTAGAGGTCACATACTTCAGGGTAGTTAAGAGAATTAGCACCCAGAAAAGTAAAATCCTTACTCACTTCTATGATTTTCTGTCCCTAGAATTCTGTGACTGGAGGATATGTGCAGTCTCAATAGCTGGATACCCTGGTGCTAGGAGTCAGTATAGGGATGATGCCAAGTCAGGGTGTAACCATGAGACAACTGCAATTCCGGTAGTTGAGTTTCACCAACAACACACTCTAGTTCCATGAGGAATAAATGATCATTCATGAGAGGGCAGGTCTCATGAATGCCCGAGGGCAAAGCACTCCCATTCAGTTTGGATCCATAGCACCCTTCAAGAAGAGGCTAAATGTGTTGACTATTCTAGAATAACAGCATTCAAGGGCCTTGCAAAGGGAAGACGTCCCAGCCACCCTAACCCTCCTGTTAGGGGCTTTCTGTTGACACTTCTGCTCAATGCTCCCAGTCCTGTCATAAATTACAACAAAACAACTGACCACCTTCTAGAAATAGTAAGGGACATTCTACCCAGATACAGGGGTACTGCTTGTGGTTCTAGAACTCTGTGTACACTTGTGCCTATGCTGAGATTGTGGTTAGCAATCTCAGCATGAGCTCTCTGAGCCCTGGCTTTCTCCACACCATCTGGGTTTCTGGGGAGGAGCCTCTTTGTCTAACTTCCAGTTCTTCCTACTGTTTCCAGCTCACAGTAAGGACAGGAGCCCAAGAGAACTTAAAAGGTTTTCCAAGGAAGAATTTCAAAAAGATCGGCAATGTTCAACTCAGCCCAAGACAGCCCCCACCTGATACTCTCACACTGGTCCCAGTGCTCAAAGAAAAGTATCTAGCAGTGGACCCAGATGTTACCTACTCAGAGATCATCACAAACTCAGGCAGAAGAGTCCTCCTGTCTTTTGCTACAGGCCTAGAGATGGTGGGATCGCCCAGCTTTCTGTACCCTGAGAACTGAAGACTATGGCCCTGGGGAGCACACCCAGCTTGCTGGGGCACCTCTGGCTCTCTACAATGTGGAGGCCTCTTGGCCTTACTTCCCACTGGAGCAAAGGAAAGGAACCCACTGCACAGTGAACCACAAGAGCAGGGCACAGATCAGTTCCTGAAGGGAAGGGACTTTGGGCTCTGTGGTAGAAGAGCTCTGCTTGGCCTCCGGCTCATCCGTTATTTACGACAGCAAACATAATGCCTTCTACTGATGTTTCATCTTCAAACCACAGCACAGATACTGACTGTTTAACTTCAACTTGAGTTTCCCCTTTTTTTCATCAAGTTTGCTCCACCTTCACTGAGTCCTCTACTGTGTGCCACCTGAGCTGTATACACACAGAACTCCTACAGGAGACTAGGTCCAGCCTAAACTTGCTGCTAAGTGATGGACCCAAAATGTATGAAGAAGCTTTGTTCTCTATATTTTCTCTTTATTTCCCTGGCAAGAAGCACAGTTTGTTTAGATAACTGAAAAGCAAGCTTCATTCTCTTTACCTTAAAAGCAAACACTGTCAATAACCAGTCTATGAAGACAATATTGACAATGCAGAATCCAAATGTATAAGATACAGAAGCAGCTTCATATAAACTTAATTCTCCCACAGCCCATTGTCCTTCCTTCCAAATACACCCTGGGAATGGTCACCTCCTCACACTTAGCTAACTCAAGTCTACACATCCTACTGGGGCAGCCTTGTCGCAGGCTTGGAGCCATTCATCTAGAGTTGCTTTCAAACTTTCCAACTGAGAATAGAACATTCAGGCAGTTATTCAGTCCAGGAAAAAGGCAGGCTATGATTCAGGGGAACAGGATGCAGATGGGAGGGTGGAAAGGTAGAGTTGCGGGTGAGATGGACGTGAGTGTTGGATGCAGGAGGGATGGGGCACATGAGATGCATGTGAGGTGGGATATAGGTAGGATGGGGAGGGTGGGCACAGGTGGGATGGAGGGGATGCTGGAATGCAGGTGAGATGGAAGAAAAGTAGATTGCAGGTGGAATGGATGGACAAATTGGAAGGAGGGGATGCAGATGGGGTAGTGGAAAGTATGAAATACAGATATACAATCCAAGATCTTTAGAGCCAGTGGTAGGCAGGACCTAGGGCAGTTAATTAATGGCTTAGAAAGTGAGTCAAGAGAAGGCCATCTCTCCTCTCTCCTATTCTTACCCTGGGGATGTGGCATAGTTGAAAAGGAAGGAAGGTGCTGTGCTCTTTACCTCTCCAGCCAAGGGAAGTTGGCAGTGGCTGCTCTGTGGCCTGGTCAGTGCAAACTCAGCACTAGAAACTGCTCTTGGTAGATGGCATCTTGACATAGGTGTTTTGAAAAACTTACAAAATATTCATTATGCTTCCATACTGCCTTAGTTGGGATTGTACCTGCCCCCACACCCTCACACCCCCACCCAGCAAAGGTAGAGACTTTTAACTTTTCAGGGGGCTAGTAGCAGCTCCAGGAATTCCTACTGTTCTTTGGAGCAGGGGTTCCCTGGTACTTCAGGCCTCCTGCCCAGGTTGGAAGGCAGAGGCTTAGCATTCCACTGGGCCCCAAACACAGATTAGCTCTTGCTGCTCTCCCTGAAGGACTTGTAAGCAGAGCTCCCTGGCTGGCTGGGTGCTGGCCCACTTCCTGGAGGTTCGGCATCACCTGGAGGCACCAATGGCCATTGCCAAGCTGCTCGTGCCTTCCTCTGCTCTGTCCTGGGGTTCTGATGTGTCTCCCTAGGCTGATGACTCTCGCCGGCTGCCTCTTTCCCACCCCTTTTCACTTTCTGACCCTCCTACTACTATTCCCCTTTGTCTCCTAGACAGTTTCACATCTTTCTCTCTCTTGGATTTTATGGATATATAAAATTTTATGGGGTGTGTGTGTATGTGTGTGTGTACATATGTGTATGTGTTTGTACTGATGCCATGGACACAGAAACTAAACTGTTTGCCTGAACATTTAGTCACCTGTGATGACCCTACTTCCTGATAAGGTCCTATTTAGAAGTAGAGAACTGAGGCTGGGACATATTTTGGGTAGACACAATTCATCCCTCACAGGAACTGAACAGAACACCAGTCTTCCCAAAGCAATATATCCTGGGACCCATCACAAAGATCAGAGGCAAAAAGTCTCATTCAGGTAGCTATCCCTAGAAACTAAGGGGAGAGTTTAGTCTGCTGAGCTCTGCAACAAAATACAGGAGCCACAATAAAATGGTGGAAGGGGGAGCATGAGGATGAAGATGATGTGGAATCAGCTGAGATTGGTGATTACTCCTGCTAGGGAAGGAAATTGCCTTTATACAGGACTGGATGCTGGAAATAAGGGCCACCATGTGCTCAATAAGAGTGAACCAGTCACCCAACCACATGGCAGTAGACGCTGCTATAGGTACAGAATAGACTGCTCTGCAGTGGCAAACATCATGCAGAAATGTGACCCCCTGGGAAGGTAGGTGAAGAAGCTGTGTGTTCACTGCAGGAGACGTTGTGGTTGCATCATTGTCAGAGGCTGAGGCAAACAGCACACCTTAAAGGGACTGGGCTAGGACCAGTGGGGATTCCCTGCCACTATTCCATGTTGGCGAATATCCTTCATGACCAGATCCTCAGATGTGATAACTGCACAAGAGGAGCCCCTTCCTGTTCCATCCTTGCTGTGATCAGCTTTGCCATGTCAGCATGTGGCCATCCCTGTATAAATGAAAGAAGTCCGGATTAGGAGCTTGTTTCTCTTTCTATGTCATTGAGAAATCACTGAACAGTTGTTCCTAATAACTTTGAAAGAATTCAAGTGGGGCTCCAGACACCCCCATCCTGAAAACTAACAGAAAAGCCTAAAGCACTGAACTTCTGAGGTATTTACTTAAGAAATGGATGCCAGGGACATCTTGACTCTAACCAGTCTAGAATGTCCAAGTCAATATGGTGCTTGGCTTCCTACCCAAGGAAGGACCCAAGAAAAGGAGGAGGCCTGATCACCTGCCCCCTGCAAGAGATGGGTGAGCACACACGCACACATACACACCTCTAGTTGGCCAAGTCTATTACTTCCTGTAGTTTAGTCAATTGTGCCATGAACTCCAAACTGAAGAAGCAGTTTGATTTCACTCTGAGTTTGTTTCTGGAAGTGGGAAGTGTGTGCCCTGTGTGTGGGCTGGCATCTGCAGGGATATTGCATCATCTCTAAAGAACTGGCTGATGTTCTCCTCGATGAAGAGGCACATTTCAGGTTCCTCTTCCATGGTTCAAACATTATCAGAAATATTGTTTACTCTAAAATGAGAGGTGCCTTTATCTTCAGATTTGTTTAAAAAGATGTTTGTTTTACACAACAGCCTGAAGCTCATGGTATGGAGTGTGAATGGTACTTTGATGCCTTCAAGTCTGAGAATCTAGGGTCATGCCAAATGCAGCAGGCATGGTGGTGTTCTAAGGTATAACAGGCATGGAGTATTATCTCTAGAGTCCAAGGCAGAGCTCTGTAATGATGAGGGTAGGGTAGGGCAAGGGACCTTGGAAAAGGCCACAGGCAAGAGTAGCCACACTGTAGCACAGTCCAGTATAAGCAGTCTGGGTTACACCTGACTGGGGCTGCGATTGTTGTTAAGATTGCCCTGTGGCAGCACCTGGGTTGCACACTTGCAGGGAGAGCAACCTGTTCACATGAAGACACTGGAACTTATCTATGAGCAATTCCCTGCTGACAGTTCTTCAGTAGGCTGTAGTAGATGCTAGTTGGGGTCCCTATGAACCTGAAGCCAGTGCAAGGCTGCTTTCCTACCAGGCTGTATGACGAGTCTTGTCCCGGAATCAGTGAATTTGATATTAAGCATACAGAACTTCCACAGATGTCACTTAATCCAGATGGTTTTTAATGATGCCAATGTATACATGATGAATACTAGTACTCAGATCATTCTATTTGTAGACTAGGAGCTGCACCACTCATAGTGGGCAGATCTTTGCACTTCAATTAACCTAATCAAAACAATCCCCTCTGTGAATGCACAGAGGCCCATTTCCCAGATGAGTCTAGAGTTTATCAAGTTGACAATTGAGATAAACAACTACACTCATTGAACCTAGAGTGTGATGTTTCCACTACATTGGGAAGCTAGCAAGCTGGGTCTGCTTCTCTCCTTCTCCCAGTGCTGGGATTAGCCATGCCTAATTATGTAAGTGTTGAGAATCAAGTATTTATGCTTTCACAGCAAGCACTTTATCTGACAAGCTCTCTCCTCAGGTCAGAACTATGGTTTTGGGGTGTGTGTGTGTGTGTGTGTGTGTGTTTGTTTGTTTGTTTTGCAGTACTACAGAAGATCTGAACAGGGACACATGATGTGTGTTGAGAATCACAGAGGCGGCGGGGAGGGGGGAGTGCAGGGGGCTGTTGCAAATAAGAAAGACCCTGTAGGAGGTGTCTGTAGGCACCAGGTTGAACTTGCTAAGTTTGTTCACAGAGAGTTGTAGACAGAAGCCACATAGAAATATGCTGTGCTTTATTATTTCAAAGGAAAGGGGCTTGTATACAGGACTTCCACTCAAAACTGATAACAATACATTTCTCTTCCTGTTAAGAAACCCATCCAAGCACCCAGATCATAACTAAAGAATCACATGCTGAGCTTGGGACTGGGATGATGGCCCATGGCCTCTGTCCATAACAGGGACCTGGTGAGCAGAGACATCTGCCACTGGATTACCACTGGTCTTTGTTCTCTTTAGCAGAACTGGAATGTATCTATTTTTATGTCTTTTTTATATACCTGTAGATTTCATGGCTTAGTTAATTGAAAACCTTTTAACTTCCAATTTGCAATCTCTTTTTTTTCAATTTGCTGGATATCTAGTTGGCAAAACTGTTAACAATTTTCTAAGTTACACTTACTGTGTGCTCATTATTTGTTTTAAAAGATGGAAAAATCAGCAACTCACTATGGATCAAAGGCTGAGAGTAAGCGACTGTTGAGTGCCCAGCCCTAAGTGGGCATCCCTATCATCTCCAGACCTTGGAGGAGCCTGTGGGAGAGAAGCAGAAAGCCTGGTTGGCCACAGTGTGCTGTGAAATATATTCTGGAAATAACATGGTTTCTGTGACTATAAACACATAACAGCTGTGGCTACCTACATAAGACCTGCTCACACATAGGCAGTACAGGTAGGAGAGTTACAAAGAAGAGGGATCAGGAAGAGTAGAAGTGGATGAGAGAGAGCAACAGGGGGCAACATAATTAAAACAAAGTGTATATAGGATGAAGATGTCAAGAGTAAGAAAGAATGGAAGAGTGTGAAAGATCTGTAATTCTACCAGGGAATAAAACATTTTAGATTACAGAAAGTTAAGTGTGGCTATTTTAATAATTGCTGTCTCCTCCTCAGTTTCCCCTCCTTTCTCCTTCTTCTCTGTCTTTTTCTTTCATCTTTTTCTCTGTGTCCTCAAAGAAAATGGCAGTCTCAGGGCAAGACTCATCATACACCCTGGGAGGAAAGCAGCTTTGTATTGGCTTCAGGTTCATAGGGACCCCAACTATGGACTACCACAGCCTATGAAAGAAGAACTGTCAGAAGGGAATTGAATTGCCCACAGAGAAGTCCAAGTGTCTCTGTGTGAACAGGTTGCCCTCCCTACAAGTGTGCAACCCAGGGTGCTGTCACAGGGCAATCTCACTGAGAGTTCAGCAACAATCCCAGCCCCAGTTAGGTGTAACCTAGACTGCTTACAGTGGGCTGTGCTGCAGTGTGGCTAATCTTGCCTTGTGGCCTTTCCCAAGGTCCCTCGCTCCACCCTACCCCAATCATTACAGAGCTCTGCCCTGGCCTCCAGAGGTAATGCTCCATGCCTGCTATACCTTAGAACACCACCATCCCTTACCACCGTGATTGTATGATGACAAGATTTACACACCCATCTGGCTGTTGACAGGCAACTATGCTATTTGTCATCTTGTTGTGCATTGCAGCTCCTGTGACTTACCAGTATGGGTGTCTGTACACTTTTTCTTCCTCCTCAGTGAGGTTGCAGGATATGCAGTGAGCAAATGTTTTAACATTTACAGCACCACCACATGGCTTCCAGAGAGCCTCCACAACAGAATCACATGTCTTCCAGTTATTTCTAGGCAAGCTAACCCTAGAGAGTCCTCACACAGTTACCAGGAGATGCCTGCATTTTACAGATGGGCTGTGGCTTGCTGTCTGGCACTCTGATAGAGGCTGCCATACCAAAAGAGCGTTTTGTGTGCTGGCCCGCTGTCTTCCTGGGAATGTAGGAGGAATTGTGTTGAACAAGTCAAACTTAAAGCTTAGCAGTGTGTTAGAAGCTGCCACCCTCCCTTATTTCTTGTTCATTTCTATCTTTCTGTTTCTAGGACTGACTCTAATAGTGAATTTTCTAGAAAGAATCTTAGAAGTCCATCTGCATAGGAGTTGGTGTGCATCTCACACCTAGGGCTCAGGTCCATGAGAGATACAATCCATGTATTTGTTTGTTGGTTCCTATGCTGCCTTGTTTCTTTCAAGGCCTCCATTTTTTCAAGGTAGATGAAACTTGACTTCAGTTACCCTGGTCTTCCCTTGGACCTCTGGTGAAATATTAGGGGTAAGGGATTGACTAGACACAAGGATCAGAACCACTGATCCTCACAGCCGCCTCTCATAGAGGCATCTGCTTCTGCTCGTCTTCTGACTGACCCTGAGCATGTGAAAATCACTGTGGAGGGGCTAGCTGCTTCCATACAGGTTTTCATGAGTCTAGCCTTGCCAGCCGTACACAGCCACACAGATAGTCCATACAGGTTACAGGTCCTCAGTATCTAAATCGCTTGTGCCTCATTCTTAGAACCCAAACACCTGCTCCCACAGCATGGGCTCTGTCCATGCCAGGGTTGTGAAACAGGAGACACAGCACCCCAGTTCCTCTCAGAGCCCAGGGCTCCCCTGTGATCCAACTCTTCCTGACATCTCTCTGCCCCCAACTCTTGTCTAGTTTCATCTTTGAGGACTATACATCAAAAACTCAATATCCTGGAAAGATTTGACACATGTGCATGCATGAATGCAAACACACACACACACACACACACACACACACACACACACATATCTGCTCACATAACAACCTATAGGACATCAGCAAAAGACATCACAAATGCATATTGGCTCTTTTCCTGAAAGCTTTCACACACGTTTACATGTATGCCCCAACATGGCTGCGCAGAGGGATCTTTAGCAGGCATGCTGCAGGCCATTTGTTTATGGGTTGTATGACTGGGAAAACTAACTATTGAAGTGATAACAATTTCTTTTGACATGGAAAGGAAACAGGAACGTTGGGCTCCAGTCTTTCCCACTCATGTGATCTGACGAGGGAAAGTATTCCCCACAGATCTCAAATTCAGAAAACCGCTTCTTTGGGGAAGGGCCCTTAATGACTTGATTGGAAGATGGACATTGATCTTAATTAGTTGGTTATTTGATCTTGAGACATCAGAGATCAAGTATATCAAAGAGAAATTAACTGTGCTTAAGTCTGAGGCTCCTAAGAACCTGGCAGTGTGTTATTTCATTAACATGATACTTCCAGTCAACTAAATATACAGGATAAGTGTCCTGAGGAGGTACAGTTAAAGCAACTCATAGCCCAAGTGTGAAGGGCTATGATACCATGGAGCACATGAGAAAAGGAAATCTCACTGAAATACCCGCTCAAATGAGTTTTAATCCTAAATATGGTTGTTATACTTCTTGGTTCTAGTGTTCTGTCAGTTATAAGAGTAAACATGGTGGACTTGTTGGTTCATGGATTTTTTTAGGCAGCTTCTGTCAGGATACATGACTCTTCATCCTGAGTGAAGTAATATAGAATCCAAAAGATAGATATTGCATATTTTCTCTTATTTTTGGATGTTAGCTTCTAAATTTTGATATGTGTGTGACAATCAGAATAACCAGAGAGGTTAGTTACCAAGTAATGGATGGGGGTGGGTGGGTAGAGGGTTTCCATAAAAGGGGGAAGGAAATAGAAAATATCAAGATGGAAAGACAAAGGGAAAATGAGAATCAAAAGATTGAATGGAGAGGGGAATCAGAGAAAAGAGTGAAAGGGGAAATATGGAGAGGGAAAATTAACATTAAGGGGCTTTTGGGAAATGTATGAAAAATCAATATTACAGAAGCTTCCTAAAAATATACATATTTGAAGTAAATTTATATTGAGTCATCCTATGAGTGGGCAATGTCCCAACTAGATATCTTATGCCACCATATAAAACCTCTAGTGCCAGGAATAGGTTACATCCTGAGTCATTGGCCAAAGGGTGTCCGTCCCATAGACACCCCTGAACATCACAGGCTATTGGTTGCTTTCCACAATCTGATGGTAAGTTCCTATAGGGACTGAATACAAGACTGACTTATGTCATCGAACATAGAGAAGTGAAATTGGTGCCCAAGTAGAAGGCATCAGTTTCTTCTCTCTGATTCCTCTCTGTCACCCTTACTAACTAGCATCCATGATGCAAGCAGGCACTCTGCATGTTAGCAGAGGAGAAAAGGAATCAGTTATATCAACACTCAGCTATAAACCCTGAAACCTACATAACCTGTCTGCAAGACATACAGACACAATAGCAGCACAAATGTGGTAGTGACCAACCATGTTTTACATTTTTATTTAAGACGTGAGGTCTGCTGTTTGAGATGGAAGCCATACCTGATACTGCTGAAGCGGCGATGAAGCTGAGACTATGTCAGGCCTATCATACCATCACTATCACCTACTACAGTTATTCTACTGAAGAAATATGGTGATAAAATGACCCCTAACAACATTCTGCTATATCCACAAATCAGTGACTCACTCAACCATACTCAGAGAATCTGCTTAGAGTAGATGGGAATTAACACACTGGCCCACAACTAGACAAAGTGTGAGAGGATTTGGAACACTCAGTACTAAATGTGAAACCTTTATTAGAGCTAGCCACTTGAGGCTCAGGGGTCTATGTAGAAGAATAGGCAGAAAGGGTAAAGGGGTAATGGATTAGTTTCAGGAGACAGCATCTTCCGGACACAACAGGAGAGAAGCACATAAGAACTCACAGAGACTCTGATAGCATGATAACAGCTATAGAAGTTACAGACAGACAGGCTCCCCCACTGAGAGCTGAACAAACTTCCACTATTTGCGATACCTATTAGGAAGGAGAAATCAGTTTTATCCCATGGAGTGTCACTGGTTATATCAGCCACACTCCGGGGTGAGCCCCATGCCCAAGAGTAATTGCCCAACACAGAAACATGGTGTTTATTTGGTGGAAAGGGGTGCTCCTGTTTTATTGTGTTTTCATCTTATCATTTTGTTTGCTGGTTTTCATTTTTGAGGATTTGTGGAGTTTTTTGAGAAAGACAGAGAGAGACAGATACAGAGACTGACAGAGAGACAAAGAGACAGAGAAATAGCATAAAATTCATTGGTTAGGGAGATGGGGAAGATGGGGAAGTAGCAGAGGGGAAAACATAATCAAAACATATGAAAATACCTTTTTACATTAAAAAAGAGAAAAAAGACAACTTGCTAAACTAATCTACCATCAAAATTATTTTTTAATAAAATATTTTAGTGAGAAAATAAAAGAAACACATGATTTACCCATTCTATCATTTGGGTTCAACAGGGTTATTATTACCATCATCATCATCATTATTATTATTTACATTTTTATTTGGACAAATAAAATGTTAGTTAAGCACCTTTTAATTTATAGCTGAGAATGATTATCCAACATGTATGGCTTAGTAGGACTTGAGTCTCTTCTCCAGCACCCACTGTGTCTGTTGCAGCTCAGCATTGAAAAGACAAATGTGCAATGCAGAAAATCCTTGCAACAGACAGAAAATCCTTGCTTCATCTTAAGCATGGATTTAAAGAAGATTGAAGTGAAGTGGTGGACTGTCAGCTCCAAAGAAATAAGGCAACTGGCCAATTTTAGTTCACAAATTGCCTCTAATTGTCACCACCACCGGGGACTTGTCAATGTGCCCTTTATACTTTGAAGAATTTATTGGAGAGAGAAGAGGCAAGAAGCAGAAAGTCAAGCAAGAAGTCCGAATGTTTTGCATTCCCCAGCACCACTATCTCTGCAGTGGGCAAAGCCTTTGATTGTCTTGGAACAATTATGGAGAATTAGGCCACCAGTCCAAACTCTGCTAAGAGGCTACAGTGGCCATGCACTCCTCTGCCCCTTCCTTTACAATGTAAAGGTTTCATTATATATCAAAAGAACTCTGTTGTAGATATCTGGGAGGAACGAAAGGATTGAGACTTTAGTTTTTCACTGTTACCCAGCTGAGATACTGAACTGCTCTTGGTGTTTCCTTCATCATGGAATGAGGCAGGTGACACATTTGTCTCTCAAAGAAGGCAAGGTTTCCTAAACAGCTGGCTCAGTGACAAGCCCAAGGGAGATGATAAGCAAATCCAAGTTTCTTTACCATCCTGCAGGCTGTTGTTGGCATCTGTCTCTATGGTGTGCCTATGGATTCCCCATGGGTCAGCCAGGGCCACCCTATCCCAGGGAATCTTGCTCCCTGGATTATCTGAACAGACCCACAACATACACTGCCCACTGCCTGCTTGTTGGAGGTAACGTGCTGTGGGTGTTCCCACCTGCCAGACACTTGTAGTAAATGCTATGCATCCAAAGTTATGCTAGCCTAATCTCTGTTAGCAGTGAGGAACATGATACATGCATAGTGTTGTCACAGGGAAAGAAGACTCTGAGACATTTCAGACGGCAAGTGCATGTGGGAGCTAGAGCCATAAGCCAGGGCGCCTTAGGATACCATGCCTACGTCTCAACTCCTCTGGATGCTTTTCCTGGGTCACATGCTGTTTTAGAATTGAGTATAAAGATTGATTGCAGCCACAATCTGCCTCATGACCTCAGATAGAAAGAAGATTTACATTTATAGATATCTTTAAATTTTATGTGTGCTTTATGTGTGCACATGTGAGGCTGGCAACACCAGGCCTGCTTACCAACTTCTGTAGTTTGCTGGGGACTGAGCAATTGCTCAGTATTCAATTGAATACTAGGAGAGTGAACATTTATTTGGTCCAAGAATAACTAGTGCTGACCTTGAGAAGAGAAGGTACATACGGTGAACGAACAGTTGTCAAGATAAGCTTTCTTAGGGAGATGGCCAGGGCCCCTTGTGTACAGGTATACTACCTACAAAGTGAGCATGTTATCCCAGTGATTGGACCGTGCATGCCTCAAGGACCCTCCAGTTCAGGCATGAGGACCTCAAGTCTGGGAGAACCAAGAGATTAGTCCTTGGCCAACTGTCCCTGACCAGTCTCTGTTGGATAAGTCTCCTTCAGCTCTGAGATACAGTTCCCTTTTCCTAACTCGCTGGAAAATTGCTTTGATTTTTCCCAAGTCTTAAATTATCAGGGTCAAGGCCAAAATTTTAACAGACTAACTCAGAATATCCATTAATTCAAATCAGATGCCAGTTGACTTCAAAGCTACCAGATAAAACAACAGCTACCCTTGTCTATGCACCTCCTAAAATGTTTGGGACATGCTGAAAAGCATGTATACGGTTTCTCTAAAATTTGCACTCAACTGGAGGGCATGGAGTTTTTCCTTTGCTAACTCTGGTAAACTTACCTCGGCCAAATCCAGCCTGCTGCCTGTTTTTGTAAATAAAGTTTTATTGGCACACAGCCATACACATTCATTTACATATCATCTAAAACTGTTTTCACACCAGGACAGTTGAGTAGCTGTGACAGAGACCATCTGTCCCACAGAGCCTAAAATATTTACTATCTGGTCCTCAGAGAGGGAGAGGAAGGTTCCAAGTCCTGATTTACAAGGCATGTACCAAGTTCATAACTTCTAGACCTTATGGTTACGGACACACACTAGGCTTGTCTGCAGGTGTTCTGTGTAAAGTAATGTAATATGTCTTGGTTTCTCAACAACAGACAGTAAATGTGTTGATGCTCTGCTTTACACAGCAACTATAGTCGTCAAATAGGTGCTCAGTATATACTTATGGACTTGGTTATTGACAAATATGCAGTTTCCCCAAGGCCTAGTATAAAGGTAAGTATGAATGACTCAAGAATACAGCGGAAATCTGCCTGAGAGATGGTTGGCCCTGGGCTTTTCCTGGCAGATTCTACTCTGCCCAGAGGAGTTAAAACGGCACCCCATTAATCAGAAATGCTATGTAGGGCACCATGCTAAAGACGGTTGTGTTTCTGGGTCCTCAGGAGAGACTTAGCATGTGGATTCTCTGAAAGCATGCCCCAGTTGGCAACTCTGAGTTCTTTGGGATTGTTTGTTCATTTGCTTGTTTTGAGAGAGAGTTCTGGTTGGCCTTGAACTTGCTACATCGCTGGGGATGACCTTGAAATGGTCATCCTACTAGTACCTTCACCTCCCAAATGCTGTGATTGCAATAATGTTCTGAAATAATGAAACATAAATCATGCTTAGAATAAAAACCCAGGGATTTGTGCAAGTTAGGCAGGCACTCTACTAACCATGGCACATCCCCAGCTCCAGGTGGTGAGTCTACTAGCCAAGACACATCTCCAGGCTCCAGGCCCAGTGGTCATTGTGGTCATTCTGTTCATCTAACAGATTGTCTTCATAGGCAAGAGATGGTGTCCCATGTCCCTGATACAACAGGGCACTGGCTGTCTAATGCCAATGAAAAGACCTTAAACCCAGCATGGTATGGGACACTCTGAGCTGCATTAAATCTTCCAACAAAAGAGTTCTCTGGAGCTCTGAAAGAGTTCACTGAAATCTTGCAAAGAACCCTCAGGATGGACCTCTCATATCTTGCAATGTGCCATCTTCTACTCATGGCACAGGAGCTGGGTTGTGCAGAGGTTTTAAGACTTTCACCAAGAGGAGGGTCAAGAAAGGGAATCTACAGGCCATACAAGGGCCCAAGTCCAATTTGGCAGCCCTTTGCACAGCGGAGAGGACAAGTCACCACTCTAGCAGGACCAGATCACTTTGACAACAGTGAGCAGCTCCCAGAGACTCACACGTACAGAACTCTTCAAAGGCAAGTTCTGAGTCATCTAGAATTTGAGTCCAGTGGAACCCTCTGGAGAGGGGCAGCTCGGCGGAGAGCCCCGTGGACAGGGGCAGCTCGGAGAGCCCCGTGGACAGGGGCAGCTCGGCGGAGAGCCCCGTGCTGCTGTTTCTGAAGCTATCACCTAAGTCCCTCGGGGCCTCTTTCTGTGGCTTGCCACAGGCTTCCTAACAGTGTTGACTTCTGCCCCAGTTCTCTTCAGCTCACAATCCTACTTTAGCCACAGTTCACAGGTCATCTTCACAGAGAACTGTGGGGGACAGGTCCTTACAATAGTTCTCTGTGGAAGGTCAATCACTCCCAAGATGCTTGAAAATGGAATGACTTTTCCTCACGTTTGTCAAGAACAAGGCTGCAAATGAACTAATATCCCTCCTGTCACTTCGCTATGTCACACTCAGGTGAGGAAGTTTGCTCCACCAACAGGGATCTCCACAGGAGCCTTTGAGCTAAAATGTTATGTTTATTTTCCTTGGGTGGCCCATGAACCGAACCATAAGTCTCTGTTCTTTGTTGGATGTACTGTTAAAGGGCATTTTGGTGGTTCTAATAACATGTTCTGCCTGTCTCCTCTCTGCTGGATGAAGTGGCAGAAACATAGTAACAGAGTCAACAAACTAAGCTCTGACCTTGGGCTTTACTTTTGACAGCCCTTCCCTGCCAGTCCCCATTCACTTGCTCCTAGGACAAGAAGCTTGTGTTCTGTTCAGGGTGGGGTGGTTTAAGTGTGCAGAGTCACAGGTGCCCAGTGACACATCCCATCCTGCTGCTGGAAAACATCTGCATAGCCATCCTGATGATGATGCTTGGATTTTAGGGACACAGCATCCAGACAGTCCCCTTCAAAGACAGCGGAGTGCTGCACTCACTGACCCTATACTGTCAGCCCGGTTTGTGTAGCTATGGCCTTGCTGACATGAAGCCTGGTGGAAAAAGGGTCTTCATTTCTGGGAAGCACCCAGGTCAGCTGGATGCTGAGGGCCATGGACCACACTGAGTACTAGGTGTCAAAAGCACAGGTTATAACACAAGGTTTCCCTGCCACCAAGGAAATCAGTCTTGGTCACTACTTTTGCTTCAAGAGGCTATAGCAGTAAGGACTGGGGCTATTCCAGAAGACCCTTTCAATTCATCTCCCCTACAAGATCCTCACCATCCTTGAGTGAACAGGCAGGGGGACAAGAGCTGTTCCTACAATTGCCAAAAGCAACATAATGCACTCATGAATGGGCAACCTGAGTCAGGACCACATCACAGCCTATGCCACACTCAGGGTGTGTTTTATGACTACACTCATAGGGGATCAGCTACTTTGGCTTCTCAGTGATTAATAACAATTTGAGAAGCCAGTTTCACTCAGAATTCTCCATGTTCCCATGTACTTTGGACAGCTGGAATCCTGGAGGAAAGCCCTAGCATGGACTTGGCTGTTCCTACCAGATAGCTTTGCTCTGCCCAGGAGTCTACAAGGTGATAAACTTCATGGATTTGATCATAACTTGTCATCATAGACCATAGTCCTCTCTCTCCCTCTCTCTCTCTCTCTCTCTCTCTCTCTCTCTCTCTCTCTCTCTCTCTCTCTCTCTGTATCTGTCTCTGTGTCTCTGTGTGTTTCTCTCTCTACCTCCCTCCCCCCTCTCATTCTGTGTGTGTGTGTGTGTGTGTGTGTGTGTGTGTGTGTCCCAAAGGATGACTTTGGTTGTTATTATTCAGGCATCATAGGTTCAGTTTTTTTGTGTTTGTTTTGTTTTGCTTTGAGACAAGGTCTCTGACTGAACTGGAACTCAGCATGTTCTAAGAACTCACCAAGGCTAGACAGGCCGCCCATCAACCCCAGCACCTACCTGTTTCCGCATTCCCAGTGCTGGGATGACAAGCCTGTCCCACCATGCCCAGACTTTTCTCTAATGTGGAATCTGGGGATCAACTTCATGTTCTTGTGCTTGCAAGACAATACTTTACCAACTGAACTATCTCCCCAACCCCTCATTTGCATGCTCTGTGAGATCTGATTCTCTTGAATTCCTACATTTCAGTCACTATCTTGGCTCTCCATTTGCACTTGACAATATACTGTGGTGCTAGAGTCCTTCTCAACTAAGGTAGCAGGTGTCAGTTAGCACTTGAGACTTGACTTCAAGTTACTTAAAACATAGTGCTATCCCAGTGTAGTTAGAGTACATGATCTATTTATGTGATTAAAACATCCCTTGGAGGTAAAACCAGCAGGACATTAGGGCAAAAACTAGGAGAAGTCAACAAAGCCTCAGAAGGTGGTGACCATAGGGGCAAAGAATAGATCTGCCCTGTGTACTGAGGCTTGGGCCTAGGGGCATAGAAATATACAGGTTTGAAGCTTCCCAGGAGGGCCCTGGAGGGAGGTAGGGGAGAGGGTGGTTAAGCAGATGTATCAACAAGTCTCATATTGGTTGTAATGGGTATAGAAGTTTGAGGGACAAGCAGCTGTGCTGACCAGGAAATGGAGACACATTGCAGCATTTAGTAATCATCTAAGGACTTGTCATGTGCTTCTGGTTGATCTGACTGTCCTTCCCATGTTTTATGTCACAGGGACTGTCACCATGTCAGCCATTCATCCCCTCTGCTCACTCAAGGTCCCAGGAATCCTAGGTGAGGTCTCTAGAAGCCACTTAGAGAAGTGCTCTGTGTCTCCAGCTGTGAAAATGGGAGACACATTTCCAATAAGAAATCCATGTCTAATATTTCCCAAATATTGCATAGTTCCAATGGGGGGAAAAGGATTCACTCTGAAATTCAAACTTAAAGAGACATCTTGAGCTTTTCTACCCTAAGTCTTGCCTGCCTTCCCAGGACTCTAATACAGTTGACATTTAGTCTAAAGTCCAGAACTCTTTGAGGTGGGATGGGAAGCACCAAATCAAGGTCAAGTTTCCCCAAAGGGAGAACATCAGAAAGGCAAGATTTGACTGGAAACTTCTGTTTGGCATTTACACATATGTCTCTGTTTGGGAGTTCTAAGAAAACCTTAAAGTGTAAATATCTTTATTTAAATGATTCACTTCTTAGACAGTGACAAAAAGCAATTATCTAAAAGTAGAAACAAAATGTTTTTCCTGAAATAGAAAATACTATCCACTCTCTAGATCCAAAAAGTAAATGAGGATTCTGAACCATTTGCCATTTGCCACCTATTACATTTCCTCACTGAAGAAGGACCTGCATTTATCAGACTGCCAGGGCAACCCCGTGTGTTGTCTGACACCCTTTCCACTCGCTAAGGACCAGGAGGTGTATTTGTTTCACAACCCTCAGAGTCACCACTGCCTAAAGCCAGCCACTCACAGTCCTTGGATATCAGGCTAAACCCTGTGACAGTCCCAACCAACCTCCATTTGGTCTCTGCAATCCCTCTGTCACTCCATGTCCTACAAAAGACAGACCCATTCCAAATCTTCACATATATCCTTGAGTTTCTATGTGTCTGGGCATGAAAAGCCTTCACATTTCTCTAAGTGAGTCATATTCTTGCAAGCCTCTGGGTCTCCTGCCCAGACTTTCCTGCACTTCTGCTGCCACCCACCACCTCGTCTCAGCCCAAATAAATTATAAAAGTCCCTCGAGATCCTAATAAATCCCAAGTCACCCTAGCTTGGTTTCCTGCAAATCCCTAAATATACACAGTCTCACCCCTAAACACAGCATGGTTAGATCACTCCAGTACATGCCCTTCCTTGGATGAAGTAGCCCCACTAATGTATTGCTGCAGCTATACAAGTGATGCCGAGCCCAAACTGCCCACATGGTCTTAAGCACCATGCCAGACAGATGGAAAGCAATGGCTGCATTTTAACATTAATTTGTGGTGACTTATAATGCAATCCTGGACAAGATGACCACACACATTCATGTCCACACTTCCTACAAGAAAGTCACCAGACTCATTTTTGATAGTGCCTCCCAAGCCACTCATTCCTTCTTTCCTCCAAAACTCTTTAAACACTAACCCTTAATTTCTCTGAGTGATTTATCTGTCTCCCAAATCCAAATATAGTTTTTAAAGGATAAAGATTATCCAAGATTGAAGCCAATGCAGAGGGAGGCTGTGGCCAATACCAAAGTCAAGATCTTAGAGTATTCTCAGTTTGGGATGTTTGCACAGCCTGGTTAGAGCATGTGGCTTTCAAGAGAATATCTGTAAGGGATAGCACCCTGTAGATGGAGTTTTACTATGTATGGTAATTTGAATGAGAACTGCCCCATAAGCCCATGAGTGTAAACACTTGGTGGCAATGATTGGAGGTGGCCTAACTCTATGAGACAGTCTTTCTGCAGGAATTGCATCACTGGGGACAGGCTTTGAGGATTCATAGCCCTTCATATTTCTATTTTGTGAATCTGGTCTCTATATGTGGCTGGAGAGGTTCCTTCTCAGAGTCCTGCTCCAGCTTCCTGCTGCCATGCCATCTGGGCTACTATGGATTCTAGCCCTCTAACCCCAGAGCCCAAATTAAACCTTTTCTCTTGTAACTTTTTCTCTTATAACCTTTTCTCTTGTAACCTTTTCTTCGCTTTTGGTTATGGCATTTTATCACAGCAACAGACAGTAACTAACACTGTGCTTTAAGTCAGTCCACTATGTTACTTTTTGGGTCAATTTTCCTAAACAGGGAGGAAACAGAACCTTCTGAGCTCTTGGTTCACTCTGCAGGACAAAGCCCCCTAGTCACTTCACACATCCTCATGCCAACCTGCTCTAATGAGATTATCTTCTGCACAGAATCTCTTGTAGAATTGAGCTAGGGATCCAAAAATCCCAACCAAAATGCAGGCACAAAGTCAGAGAGAGAAGACAGAGTTGGGGTGTCAAAAATGTGGGCTGCATGCCGTTGAGGCTGCCCCACAGTTCAGGGAGGGTCGGAGCTCTCAGTTATGCTCTGATAGCCCACAGACTCCCAGGGTGCAGGGTGGAGTCAAGAAGAACCATGCACTGTGAGCTAAGAGCTGTGAATTCTGACCAAAGATTTGCTGTCAACACATGGATAAGTCAAACCTGGATATTTAAAAATTGTAACTGAATAAAAGTTAAGAAGCTTCATTATAATCTTAGGAGGAAGCCTGCTGCATTCTAAAGATATGAACAAAAAATATCCAGCAACAAGGTAGCATTTTTAAAGGAATTAGACAAAAAAAAAAGTTAAGTCTTAAGGGGCTTTTAAAAATTGTGTGTGCGGTGGTGGCGCACGCCTTTAATCCCAGCACTTGGGAGGCAGAGGCAGGTGGATTTCT